>NC_054570.1:51000-76000 GCF_017654505.1 Polyodon spathula | reverse complement strand
TGTGTGGTTATGATTTATCTAGTTTGCTTGAAACATTAACTGAAGAACAAAAATACAATATTCTGGTAACAGAACGCCACACCACACAATACTCCAATATTTATTCCCAAGACCTGAAAGGGAAAACTACTTTATTGTTACATGTTCTTCCATTGAGTGTCTCTATAGAGCAATACGAACGGATACGATGGTGCAACGTTTGACTAAATAACAATCTTGTGGCACGCATCTGGTGGCGAGGGCTGCCAGCTGGGGTGTTACTGCACCCCAGAGGAACAGAAGAGGGTTAAAAATATGCCTCAAATGCAGAATGCTGAATTATGGAAGGGAACTGGAATGCGCACACTGCGAGTCATTTAATCAGAGAGAAGTGAAATGGGAAGCTCTCCATCAGTCACTGTGTGATTTATACTGGCCAGTACTGTGATTAACCCTGCTAAAGTGCTTCTCTTCATTGCTTTACTGCGCATCTCCATCACCCTCACCAGCGAGGACATTGTGGGGGCAGTACAGCCGGGACATTTAACCAAGACATAATTCTGAATGAACCTGCAATACAATCCTGGGTTCCCAAACCCTCTTCTACGATCCACCCAAATATCAGACAAAATATTCTGAAAACAAACAATTTCATTCAGTAGAATCTCAGTTACGAACACCAAACATATGAACTGATCACTCAACTGAACACCCAATTTCAGCAGGAAGTATGCAATCACTCAACCATGCCTACAGTGCAAACAGAATCCAGTTTAAAAAAAAACAAACGTACCACACTTTCAACTGGAAAGAAAACCATGAAAGTATTTTTAAAAACTTGACCGCGGTATCACCCTTAGCTATGGGAATAGGGGATCTGGAAATGGTCAGCGATTTTTAAAGGGCCACAGCAATATGAGCATTGCACGACTGTGCTGTAACCTTTTATTACCAGCCAAATTGAGGGTGTGCAAATTTATTAAAACCATTGAAAGCTCATTTTCAGAGTTACAGACCTTTGACTTACATACAGCCTCCATTCCCAAGGTGCTCTGAACTCTGAGGATATACTGTACTGGATCACCAGAAGCCAGAACCACTCAACATCACATCATAAAAAGACAAGGGCAGGGTGATCCAGTACAGAACACTGTCACCACGGAGCGGCCAGCCCCACATTGTACCTCACCTCTGTGCATTATCTTGTGCTTCTCCCTCAGGTACGCCAGTCCTTTTATTACCTGAGTGGCAGAAGACAAGACAGCAAATCAACAAGCAACATCCTCAAAACGGACTGACTAACAAGCTTAAGTGTGCAGATTCCTTGCAGCAAGGTTAAACACACCTACATACCAGTACTCCTCACTGGGGTTCAGAGAAGAAAAGCGTCAGGTACTCACTGCTATGCTGACGTTTCCCAAAATCTGCTCCGGGATTCTCCCTGCTTTTTTTAACACCTGATCCAAGGAACCTCCATCCTGGGAAACGAAATAAAACAATGAAAGTGCTTTTTTACTCTCTCACCTGTTCATTTACAAAAGCACAGCTGTAACCCTGCTGATTTCTTGCTACATTCAGCAGCCAGTTATTTAGAGCACGGCTCTGTAGTACTTTTGGCTTACATAAAAACACAAGCCCTTGCTCAATATTCATCATCACTTCCAATGACCTCGACACATCAGAGGGGGTCTGATTTGTGCCTACCTCCAGTGCAGTTATGGACTCAGCCTTGCTTGCTGAACTGGACCGCTTATATAACAGCAAGGAAACATAAGCAGCACAGGAGCCACTGATGGGCTGCAATGCTCTTGTTGAGGGCCTGCTTATGCATAGCTCTGTGAAAACATCAGACAGGGCAGCTCTTCACAGTGCACCACGCTATCTTTACCTCTCCTCTCCACTCCACAGCCTGCCACTCCAAACCTGTTCAAAATAATGGACTCAGCCCTGATTGTTTTGAGTCCCCTCTGGGACGGATGGTAATTTGACAGCCCCCATCAATGCCAAAGCAATACTAAATCTGCAGGAAAAAACAAAAACAAAACACAACTACCATTCTGACTTAACATACCGTGCAAATATTATATACTCAGTCTGCACTGGGCAAGAGAACGGCATGTTCTGCAGTGCACTTCATGACATGACTGGGTTTCTTGTTCTGCCATTATCATAGTTTATTTAGCTGCCTTTAAATCACTGCTAATCTGTCTGTACTTAAAATGAAGATTATCACCGACTCTTAGCAGAATGCCAAAAGTGATAAATATGTCAGGCAAATGATCTACATAAAGCGAGTCACTAAATCTGATGGATAAATAACATTAAGGCTGGCAAGCTTGGCAAATCTCAGAAGAGTATGGTAAAACACGGTAAAACACAGTATGACAAGTACTGCATATGGTAGAAGCATGGGCAAAGCAAGGCAAATAGCAAAGTTCCAGTGTAAATGTACCACAGTTGAGTTGTACTCCTAGTGAGAAAGGAACAAGGTCCTACCATGTGCTCCATGCAGATACTGATCTCTCCGTCGCTGTAGAATGCCCCGTAGAAGCCCACGATGTAGGGGGAGTTGCACTCGTGCAGGACCTGCAACTCCCGGATGATCTGGTTCCGGATGGCCGGCTTGATCTCCAGGTGAATCAACTGCAATGAGACACAAAGGTGTCGTCAATACACAGGTTTACAGAAACCCCCTGCGATATACAGCACATAACAAACAGATGGATTTGTTTTGCATCCCCGACGTGTATTCTGTAATACTGTGAGACATACCAAGAGTTTAAAATGCACCTGAGCTTGGTACTTATACACTGTGGCTAATTAAGCTTGCAGTAATGGGTGAAACTGCTATGCAATAGTCACTTCCATCCCTGCATATCTAGACACCACTCTGCTGGCAGGTACACAAATTACTGAATCAGAAAGGCATGACATATTAGGGCCATCTGCACATTGAACACCTTGCAGTCCAATTCAGTGCCATGCTGCCCACAGGGGCCCTACACCCTACTGCCAGTCCAATCACTGCAGGTGTGAAACATGACAGCAAGGGCAGGCGACAGTAACCCTCACCGCATCATAGAAACGTATGAATGAGTCACGCTGTATCAACTGCAGAGTGCAGCAGTAACTGCAGATATTCCTCCTCTTTCTCTCATTTTACTGTTCAGGAATCAGTCCCCAGTGATCACAACGTTAGGCAGGTTTGACAAGTGCAGTAGCAGGTTAACATCAAGCACAGCCGTGCCCAGTTTGTTCATTGCTTTTGTTGCTTTTTAATCCTCAATTTCCTACAATATGAATAGTTAGTGAATGGATGATTCAGCCTTGAATGAAATGAGATTTTTGTTTTCTGCTCCGATTGTCATTATTCAATAGCTGGTCCCACACAAGCGGCACGGAGATGTCAAGGTGAAACGCAGGCACAAAGAGCAGCGTTGGGGCAAGCGGAAGGAGCTTTTCTCTAAACAGAATAATGCCAGCGATAAAGAGGCAGTGAATGTGAAAGGAAAGGAAGGTGCAGAGAAATACTGATTGCTAGATTCAGCCTTCTGGTGTCTAGTGCAGGGCTTCCCAAACTCCGTCCTGGGGACCCGTGTCTGCTCGTTTTCATTCCAACTGAGCTTTCAATTACTTAACTATACCCTTAATTAAACTGATAATATGCTTAAAATTAGACCTTTTTACTTGTGTTCAGCTCTTAAACAAAAGTACTGTAAATGTCTTCACTATATAGGGTGTACAGAACCTGCAGGGAACGGGCAGTGGAAGTGTAGCCCTGGGGCTCTGTACCTTCCTGGCCATGATGAGTCCGGAGGGCCTGTGCGACACCTTAAACACCACGCCCCCGTTGCCGGCGCCCAGCTCGCAGATCTTCTCGAAGTCGTCGTCCTTCAGCTCCCCCACCTTCTGTTTCTGCGTGAGGAACGCCTCGAGGCGCTTCCGCTGCTGCTCGTCCAGCTCCAGCTCCTCCAGCTTCTTCTGCAGGGCCCCCAGGTTCGTCCTGAGAGAGGGAGGAGGGGGGCAGGGGGGAGAGATCAGTACAGAACGCAGCATGTGCAGGGTGTCTCCGAGTGTTATAACATAGAGAAAACTGAGGGAAGAAAGAGGCTGAAGAAACATTCCTCCTGAATGTACAGAGAAGTGCAACAGGTTCACAGCAACCCAACAGCCTCCTATACTTCATACTAGCAAACCCGCTGGTATACAAATAGCACTGAACGGGCCAGTCAAAACCTGGAATCATTTCAAATCATACCACTGCTGCAGCCATCTACAGTATAGTGCCTTTGAATTATGACTTAACACTGACCAAAAGTACTCAGCTTTCAGTTCAGATCACTCTAGCCAACGGTGCCTTGTGCCACACGAGGGTTCCCAGTCACTGCTGTGTGAGCACGAGATTCCCAGTCACTGCTGTGTGAGCACGAGATTCCCAGTCACTGCTGTGTGAGCACGAGATTCCCAGTCACTGCTGGACGCAGAACAGCAGCTTGCAATCAGGCAACAGAGCTTTCAATTCAAACACTGCGCTGTTTCATCATAAGTGTAGGAGCGCTTGTGTAGACATGCGTTAATATGCCAGTTCCATGTATCTGTACAGAAGCCTTCACTGTGTCTGTAATCAGCTTGCCTGCTGGGCACTGGACAGATCAGTCAACAGATCAGTAAACAGACCAGTTCAAACGACCAGTCTCCGGATTCCCATCAGTGGCAATGTATTGCCAGCATATAGGCATAGTTAATGAACCACATATTGTCACCTTCAATTCTGAAGCCCCTGTCATTGACAGTGACACTAATTGGCCTGGCATGAATAAACCCAGGGGTTCAAGGACTGCTGTGATTTTTCAAAGCTGCCCCCCCCCCCCCCCCCCCCCCCCCCTTCGAAGAAGCGGTGTGTTCACAGTGAGTGGGAGGCACTCGAGACCAGCTCACACAAACACATTTACGCACGCTGACTCACTTCCCCTCTCTGGCGAACACTAACCCCACGTTCGCTCGCTGGCTGTGACTCAGAGATTCTGAATCACCCTCTTAATTCCACAAGACTTCCGTCTCCCGGCTTGCTGGTAAGGAAATGCAGATCCACACACACACACACACACACACACACACACAGGCCCAGAGTGTTTCAGTCCAATCGCTCTGCTCTGGAATGCTAGTGGAATGCTGGAGCAGCAGAACAGCCAGCTGCAACCTTACTTCCTGTCAGCCGCTGTGTATTAATACAGTTCTCTACTTTGGATATGTCATCAGATACTATACTCCCTTTGCACCCCTTCAGAAACTACACTTTCCTTAAATATTGTGTGAGCTCCTCGTTAGCCATTCATTGCACTGTTTTCTATTAAAATCTCTAAATCCAACAATTAAAAAACAGTATTCCACATATCCTTGGGGGTATAAATGTACCTCTTAATCCCTGAAGCGATTTTCCTGGCTCGTTAACTGAACCCAGGAGGCCTATATTATATACTGTGTATCCAGTGCTCAGAGTATTAACATTCAGCACCACCTCTGTATGCAGACACAGTGACAGGCAGCCTCCGAGCTCTTTGATTTTCTCTATCAAACAGTTCTCCAGACCCTCTTCCAATACCAAAATGACATCACTTACTACTGCTGCCTTTTACACCTGTTATCAGGGGGTCATTGTTTCAAAAGATTTAATATACTACTTAATATTAGCGAGTTTACTACAACAAGCAAGTTACAATCAATTCACAATTGGCTTAGGTTACTGAGAGAAAGTGACCAGGCCAATACTGTTTCTATAGTATAGAAGCAACACCAGGAACCTGGCAGACACCTAGTTTACTATTTTAAGAGCAGTAAGGGTTAACATTGGAGTGTTCCAATATACAACACAGAAAGTGTACGGTATTATAGGGAATCGTGCCACAGTGCTGGATGTGCAGGCTAATAATAGAGATATCTCCTCAGCAGGGTAAAGCACAGGCATTAACTCTGTTAAATCACAGCTATGTATGGTAAGGCATTATACATATTAAAAAAAACAAACAAAAAAACTAGGGATTGCAAAGGAAGGGAAGCTGGAATGGGAAACTGCAAAACGAATGAGCATATTTGCCAAGGTAAACCTAAAGGGGATATAGGCTGCCGTATCACACTATAGCATGCAGAGCACTACAGGATTAACATTACTGTTGGATCTTATCATACGCTTGTTTTTTAAACATTCATCTTATGACCTGGACTCTGTGTATAACCTAAATGTCAAGATAAGTAGTTCTGATTTCACTCGCTCTCTTGCTCCCTCTCTCCCAGGTAATGCAGTGCCGGATTGGATTCCTCCAGCCTCAGCGCGGTCACTGCCAGTCTGTCTGTCTGTGTGTGAGTGAGATCAGAGTTCTTTCCACACCGCAGCCCGGGGCTTTGGCCCTGCTCCAGACCCACTGCTGTGGGAACCTCCCAATCCGCGAGACAATTTCCATCTGCTCCAACACAACTGAAGACATGCCAGGCAGGTGAAACAGATTACTGCTCTGCTGTGTAACCTGGGGCTCTCCACCCTGTCCTCCACAGCGACACCTAGTGAAGCTATCCGGAACAACAGGCAGAGGTGTTCACACGTAATGCAAGACGGGCCGCCTCCAAGAACACTTTGCAAGGATATAAAGACGGGTGCTGCCGGAATGTAACAATAATCTATAATCTTAATTGATAATCTAGGATACAGATAGCAAGTGCAGCAGGAGAAATAACTACGGTAAACAGTGGAATGCTACTACACCAGCTAATGTATTTTAAAACCTTACGGACTTCCCCAAAGCACAAGCAGACTAACTGGAGTTAACAACACTGGCCATTAAAATGTTTTGTAGTTTGAAAGTATTTTTGTTTTTAATGTACTGTGCATTTCTACCACTAGTAGCATCGGAAGTTTTGCACTGCAGCAAAGTGCTAGAAAAATCCAATCAGTTAACTGTTTTTTACTTAGTGGCATTAATAACACACGTTGCTGTGCTGTCGTTACAGTGTTATTACAAGTGTATAACTGGTGCAATAACAAAATGCAGTCATTTCGGTGTACCTATGGATAACAATGTAAATACTGGCAGTGACACGTTTGAGATTCCCAGATATTCAGGGTTACATGATCACAGCTTGTCTGACACAGGGGAGCCCCAGCGAGCAGCAGCAGGGTTAACTGCAGGAGTGCTGAACACTGCAGGTTTCAATTCCGGACAAGCAAACAGACCGTGGATCAGAGGTGCCACTTCCACCTCCACGGATATCACTTTCTAGAAGCGACAGGAAGTCAGGCAGGAAAGGAATCTATTAAACAGGCATGGGGAACTTAATAGACTTTGTTGGCAGGACAGTCTTCATGACAGAGGGCTTGACTGGAGACCCTGCCGGCACTACAGCACAGTGTAAGCAGGCCACCCAGCTCTCCTGCAGCTGTGTGTTTGTGTTAAGAACCCAGTAACCTTTATTACTGCACACCGACATCCATGTTATCCAGCCAGGAGTCGATCTAATAAACTAGTGTGAAAAGCCAAGGCTTTTGATCCTGACATTACTACTACTGATAGATTCATTAATCCGAGTGGGAATCTCATCTGTTTGGTGACGATTAGCAAGCTTGCTGCCTTGGGTCCCTGCCTGACCATAATATCAATAAAAACAGCCAGCCAGCCTGTCAGTCAGTCAGCCACAGCTTAGTCCTGCAATTGCCCTGCTAAATGTTTGTAACACTATAGAAAATGCACATTTAAGCAAAATCACACCATGTTGAAAAGCTATGTGATCACTTGTTAAAAGTGTACAATATGACAATGGTGTAAAAAGCATGCCACATCAATACACATCCAGGAGGCTGGTGGGGATCCTGCTCTCTAAGACTGAAAAGGCAGGAGGCTGGGAGAGCCTCACATGTCAACATTCTTTTCTAGAGGAATGCACCTCCTGGAAATTCCAGACTCTTTCTCAACAGCAGCACTCAAGTACCTACATGCTGGTTTAAGCAGCACAGTCCCACAGGATCCAGCAGCACAGTGTACAGTACACAGCACAACAAACGCAACACAGCTGTAACAAAGCTACAAATGTAACATTGGCCATGCAGTTCATAGGTCTCCGAAATCTGCAACTCCCCAATGCTGTATATATTATTTCTGTAATGAACAGGTGCATCATACCAGTATCCAGGACTAAAAACAAGCCAATTCAAAATCTAAAAAGTCATGTCATATCAGATCACTGGACCCTTTCATGTGGGTGGAACACCCAGCTGCAGAATTCCAAGATTCCAAGTTGGAGGAAGAACTCCTTAGTGCTGCCCTGACAGTAGAAGTGAGACGAGAGTTCAGCCCGTCATCAGGACTGGGGTTATCAGGGTCTTTATTGCGTGCAGCGACGCTTTGTAACGTGGGAGTTAAGAGCAATAAAGCTTAATCAATCGCCACAATCAGGCACTTAACTACAATGACACCTTCACAATGCTCTTGTATCACCTGCATATCATTATGCATGATGCCTATTTTAGTTGCTAAAAGCTTTAAGCTGCTGTATTGTGTAAGTTGTGGCACTTACATCATAGTCAGCAGTCTTAAATGAATAATGGAGAGGTTAGACTGGCTCAGGTTGGGACTGAAAGAAACTGTAACGCAGTTCACCTTCCTTGGTCATACAGAAATACTTGAGGGGCTTTCTTTACTTTGATTAATAAGAGCGCGTGAACAATTCATTCAGTTAGATATCTGATAAGTCATATACAATATGGCACTTTAACAGTACTGCACTGGAAAAGACTCAACAAAACAGGAGGCTTTGCATTGAAATGAGGAATTCCAGAAAGAGCCTGTGCTGTACATGGAAGAACCTGCAGCAGCACTGTAACAAGAAAGTGACTCCCAACGAATCAGCAGAGAGGGAACAAAAAGCATGCTGCAATACAGATACTGTATTAAGGGCTTGCAATGGTCAGTGTTTTTTTTTTTTTTTTTTTAAGTTTTGTAATTGTTTTTTATTTCAACCCCTCAAGTGAAAAGCACAGTTTTTTCAGGGTCTCTGATTTACAGAGATGTTCAGCTGTTATACAGGGTCTACAGTCATGTGCAAACACTTCAGTTATTTCCCGTTCCTGCTGTCATCACTGACCCAGCGCTCAGAGACTGTGAACTGGCTGCACTGCCGGCAGGACACTGTGTGCCAGTGATAACAGAGAGCACTGGGATTACTGCTTGTAGTGTACATAGCCCATGCTTTACTCAAGCAGCTGTGTTCAGCGGGAGGTATTAATACACAACAAACACTGCTGGTTTATTCTTCAACAGCCACCAGCGCCAAGGGTGTCCAGAACCAGAGACCATTAACACTGCACTGGCTCACCCCACCGTCGCAGCTCAGATTAACAGACCATTAACACTGCACTGGCTCACCCCACCGTCGCAGCTCAGATTAACAGACCATTAACACTGCACTGGCTCACCCCACCGTCGCAGCTCAGATTAACAGACCATTAACACTGCACTGGCTCACCCCACCGTCGCAGCTCAGATTAACTGAGACCATTAACACTGCACTGGCTCACCCCACCGTCGCAGCTCAGATTAACAGACCATTAACACTGCACTGGCTCACCCCACCGTCGCAGCTCAGATTAACAGACCATTAACACTGCACTGGCTCACCCCACCGTCGCAGCTCAGATTAACAGACCATTAACACTGCACTGGCTCACCCCACCGTCGCAGCTCAGATTAACAGACCATTAACACTGCACTGGCTCACCCCACCGTCGCAGCTCAGATTAACAGACCATTAACACTGCACTGGCTCACCCCACCGTCGCAGCTCAGATTAACAGACCATTAACACTGCACTGGCTCACCCCACCGTCGCAGCTCAGATTAACAGACCATTAACACTGCACTGGCTCACCCCACCGTCGCAGCTCAGATTAACAGACCATTAACACTGCACTGGCTCACCCCACCGTCGCAGCTCAGATTAACAGACCATTAACACTGCACTGGCTCACCCCACCGTCGCAGCTCAGATTAACAGACCATTAACACTGCACTGGCTCACCCCACCGTCGCAGCTCAGATTAACAGACCATTAACACTGCACTGGCTCACCCCACCGTCGCAGCTCAGATTAACAGACCATTAACACTGCACTGGCTCACCCCACCGTCGCAGCTCAGATTAACAGACCATTAACACTGCACTGGCTCACCCCACCGTCGCAGCTCAGATTAACAGACCATTAACACTGCACTGGCTCACCCCACCGTCGCAGCTCAGATTAACAGACCATTAACACTGCACTGGCTCACCCCACCGTCGCAGCTCAGATTAACAGACCATTAACACTGCACTGGCTCACCCCACCGTCGCAGCTCAGATTAACAGACCATTAACACTGCACTGGCTCACCCCACCGTCGCAGCTCAGATTAACAGACCATTAACACTGCACTGGCTCACCCCACCGTCGCAGCTCAGATTAACAGACCATTAACACTGCACTGGCTCACCCCACCGTCGCAGCTCAGATTAACAGACCATTAACACTGCACTGGCTCACCCCACCGTCGCAGCTCAGATTAACTCCATTAACACTGCACTGGCTCACCCCACCGTCGCAGCTCAGATTAACTGAGACCATTAACACTGCACTGGCTCACCCCACCGTCGCAGCTCAGATTAACAGACCATTATACTACTGGCTATAGCTCATTATAGATAACACTATATCGCAGCTCATATTAACTATAGTATATAGTATAGTATATAAATATATTAGATATACACTTGTGAACACGGCTATATATATGCGCTTGTTTAATTCGTACAAATTTAAGACGTCGAAGACTCTTGTCTTATTTGTGAGCACGTCTGAGTACAGTCATAAAAGAGCTTCGCATGTACATGACAGTATATAGAATATGTACATGTGTTTTATATATCTTATTTCGAATGCATTCCAGATGATTGGTGTGGCTCTTGCTCCATAAGAACGAGGTATCTCCGGAGACGATGTTTGTTATGTCAATAGAGTCATAAAATGCTAATATTGTTTATAACAAATTACTATAACAAGCCATGTGTTTAATGCAAGTGAACACTACATATTCAAAGTCATCGGGATAAAATACTACTACTAATAACAATAATAATACTAATAGTAATAATAAACACAGAGACGGATTTATAAATGGATATAATATAGAACGTATTTTATCAATTTACTGCACACTAATAATAATAATAATAATAATAATAATAATAATAATAATAATAGTACACAACGGTGCATGGTAACACAGTACAGTACAGAGTCAGCTAACACAACTGCAGGTAAGAGAATTATAAGCACAGCGTCCCGTACTCACTCTCCAGCACTGGTCCCATTCACTGTGTTGCTGTCGGGTGTTGGGTGTAAAAGGATCGGCCCAGGCTTCTTTTTGGGCATTTTGATCAGCTAGAAAATCAGATACACCGTATAAATCTCCTTTCCGTGAGCACGGCACACACTGCAGCTCAAATCAATCCAAACAATGCAACTGGACTGACAGTTCAGCGGACAATGCCAAACGCAAATACAGTAACCGTGCAGCCTCTGAACGTCATGTACATTCCTGCGAGCAGAACTGTGATCGGTTAAAACGCAAGTGCTGAGACGAGAGCCCCGCTTGGCACAGTGCTACAGTAACAGTTAGTCTATGGGTGGGATGGAATTGTTTGGTTTCAGCAACATTGTTCCCAATGTATCAGCCAATGAGAGAAGACAATCGTCTGTTTGAAAGGAAATTACGTCACGAAAATATTTACATCTGTTTTGCGGAGGTTTACAGCTGTGCCAAATGTCTCCCTCTTGTGGATAATTTTGGAATCACCGATGAAGTACAGGAATTACATTACACCAAATTAAATTATATTACACCAAACAGATAGCTTCCAAAACTGGTGGAGTCGCAATCTATATTTGCAAAAGGATACAGTACCATTTGCAATTTCATATGCATAGACCCCCTCTCTGGCCTTTTCAGAAAATATCATACCCATGCACAAATTATTATACACTGCAACAGGTAATGTTCGCCGACAGTCAGGCTGTCGATAGAATGCCTCTTGGTAAGTGGTTGATGCTGAGTAAGAAATACCTGTAGCAAAACTTGATTGGTCATTCTCACACTAACCTCTGATTGGTTTTTTTGTCATCCTTCTTTATGTGCTATTGGCCAAGCTATCGGGCGGGCTGTGTTTGTTGCCTCATAGGTGGAGAGGAGAAGTTAAGGATAGTGTAGAGTAAACATTTATAAAAAATAAAAATAAAACGGTACGGTATTTGTTTACTTTTTTAATAATATTGTCACATCTTTGATGCATAAGCTAATTTTTGTAATGTTGTAATGCAGTTTTTTATTAACACGGTTGCAAGACTCAACGATAATGGTTATACAACTAAGTTAAAAATATTAATGTTTTAATAAGGATTCCTGCTTTGTTTACGCTGTACAAAGTATTGACTGCTGCATATTCTAGACTTGACAAGATTTGCTGGTAAGATGGCTCCTGTTTTGAGGTGTAGTGAAATTGGAAACGTTACTTTTATAAGGTTTTAAACGCATCTTGTTTTATTAAAGTGATTTACAAGTAAGAGGTAAAGAGCAAGTAGAACAAATTTAGTAATTTTAAGTATCCTTCAGTATTTATTGTAAAAGGCTGAGAAACCAGCGGGGTGTGTGAATGTGAAGTGAAATGAATTTTAGAAGGCACACGAGAGTACACTTAACGTGTAAATACCCCGGCAGCATTATTGTTTGTGTGTGTGTGTGTGTTAATTAAAGGTGGACTCCGGTTTGAGAACACTTTGTATGAGCAAGGGATGTGGACGATCTACAAATCAGACCTTGAAAAAGCTTTGCTTCCATCCCTTTACAGAAACAAACGATTGACTTGAGTCCCAGTTTTAAATTAATTAATAGCTGTACAAAACTATAAAGTTTGTGCTGTTCCAGAATAAAATACTAGTAAGAGCTGCCTCAAACATGCAGTTAATACCAGTGTTGTGACAAGGCTGATAGTCCCTCGTTTTTGGTTTAGATAAGCCTTGTGCTTTATGTAGTGTGGCTGAGATTCTGTTCCAGAGCCGTTATGTGATCTGGTCACCTGCCTTTTCACGAGGCTGACAACAACCTGCGTACTTCCCATCAGGTTTCCAGGTATTAACTGGCTGTATGGATTCACAGTATTGGAGGTGCATTGCTGCACTGAGCTCTTGGTGCATTGGAGGAAGTGTTTGCTGGTGTCCTGGCCCCTGGATCGTCTGTTTAGGATGTTATTGAGGGCTTTGTGTTTTTCATGTTGCTGTTCTAAAGCTGACAGTGCTGTTAGCGCATCTAATTTCTTCGTCTCTCTTACAGGTGTGCAGGGACTGCTGCTAGCCACGATGGACCCTTTAGAGAACAGTCTGTCAGACATGCCTGCTTATGAAAACACCGAGGATGAGCAGTTTCCACCTCTCCCACCCCCCCTCTCCCCCAGGGACGGGGACCCCTTCGCAACTGGTGGGTAAGCTGTGAACAAGAGTTGTATTATTGTCTGGAGTGAAAAATAAGGGAAATAAACATCATCTCCCTATCGGCTACAGCAGCAGTTTGTACAGTACAATGGAATGAAAATACAAAGGGTGTGAATTTAATAGAACCGGTGAGTAACAATAGTTTATTGTTTTTCATTACTGGGAGAGAGATCCTGCACTGTGACCCAGTTTGAATTTCTCCTGGACATTGTGATGTGCTTATAGCATTTCACTTGTTCTTTTATGTTGAAACTTTAGATTTATTTGAAGCAAATATAGTTGGGGGTTTTGTTTTTGCTTGGCTTGTTAGTAATAGATCTGTTTTTAGATGACGATCCTGGAGAGGTGTCAAAGCTTGAAGAAGCTCCAGTAGCCAAAAAGAGGTCTGTGAAGAGACCACAGCCAAAACTGGATTCACAAAGGTACAGGTCCTTGCAAAACATTCCTTTTTATTGTGCAAAAGATGTGAAAAGCAGACAAATGACTTTATAACCTGCCAGTATAATGCCAAACTAGAGAAGCGATAAATAATAAAAGTTTTTGGTGTATTAGAAGAATCACTTCGTTAATCGATGCATGCTCCTGATGTGTTTATATGTATATGTTCATTCTGCCTTGCATTAATGATAAGTATGGGGGGGGTTTAGGTTGATTTCTGAAAGGGGACTTCCAGCACTCCGAACCATGTTCAACAGTGTAAGATTCAAAGGCAAAGGACATGAGGTGAGAGGTTGTTGGGGGGGAGAAGCTTATGGGGGAAGGCAGATGGGTCAGATGTTCAACCTTATAATATCAGTGTATTAAAAAAAACAAAAAACCTAGATCAGAACAAACTTTCAAGGACCGGCACATGTCCCTTCATTGGGTAGACGTGTATTTGAGAGGAGAGAGTGTTGCAGATGAGATTACTGCTTTGATATTCACACGTTTCATTTGTGAAAAGACACCAAACATTTCTGTTAAGTCATGCACAGTAGTTTTGGTCTTTCTGGACCAGCTGTATTTAAAATTCCTTATTCAATTTTTTTTTTTTTTAATTATAATTATTTAATGAAGCTCACAACTTTTAAATGTTTCAAAGTTTAACATTCATCATTTAAGTTTAATATTCCAGGTGTTTTTTTTTTTGTTTTTTTTTTAAATAGACATTTATTTTGTCAAAATGCATCGATTCATCTTTTATTTCTGTTTGTTATTTAATAGGCTGAAGACCTGAAGGTCCTCATGCAGCACATGGAACACTGGGCTCACAGACTGTACCCTAAACTACAGTTTGAGGACTTCATTGATAGGCTGGAGGTTTTAGGAAATAAAAAAGAAGTTCAGGTGAGGAAATGGTCGGAAAAACGAATGTAAAAGCCCTGAAACGATATCGGCACTAGCTTGAGCCCAAGGCAGCATTCACATGTTGTTTTACAGTAGATTGCTGTAAAAGAAGAAACCTGAATTAAAAAAAATAACAATGCATTCAACTTGCTGAATTGAAAGATTGAAACGCTGAAAACGTCCTGTTTTATTTTAGACTTGCCTCAAACGAATAAGACTGGATATGCCACTTACACATGAAGACTTCATGACTAAAGATGGTAAGCTTGGTTATGTTAAAGAAATTAAGTGATTCTTCAAAGAAAAAACGTTTCATTTGCAAGTAGAGAAATAGTTTTGAGGAGATTATACAAAACTGATAAGCCAGTTTGTTTCAATCTTGGGGATGCATATTTTGATGTTGAAATGTTATTGCAGGTTTCACGACCTGTACTGCCTAAGGTAATGTTACTGGTAGGTAAGGTAGTTTCACAAAACCAATACAAACAAAATAATATTACACTGTGTTTAGTACCAGTAGTGTTGATTTGCCGATCCTGAATTGCATGCTGCAAAGTTGCTAATGTTCATGAATTGCTTGGGGGAGGCAAGCTTCTTCACACCTCACTCCTTGCAGCATCAGTATTGCAGAAAGCCAGTGGAAAACAGGTGCCGAGTAGCCTAGTGGGTTTACACCTGAACTCTGTATCCTGGGGACCCAGGTTCAAATCCCAGCTGGTTCTCTGAGTTGATGTGGTTGATCTAGCAATGGATGCATTACTCAGCAATGTGGTGCAGCGTTTAGACAACCACAGACATGAAATCTGGTTCCTGCCGACAGGGTCTGTCAAGTGATCGGACTACCTGTGCGATGGCTCCATACAGTAATATCCAAATCAGTTAATATTTATAATTTTGCTATCTATTAAGTAAAAATAATTATAAAAAATCCACCACTTCCTGTCCTGTTAGATGCAGTTGAGGACAATGAGCTTAATAGATCAACCCATCTGTTTGAAGACTCTGAGCCCTTTTTCTGTGAAAGTCAAAGCGTACCAGTGGTCCAGTCGACTCCCAGTGCCAGCAGCAGCCTGACGGAGGAGCAGAGGCAGCGAATCGAGCACAACAAGCAGCTGGCCTTGGAGAGACGCCTGGCCAAACTGCAGCAGGACAACAGCCAGTCTCTGATCAGTAATGGTAACGTCGCTGTGTAGCAGCAACATTGTGGCTCAAGTGGGTGTTTTAAATAAGTAACTGTTAATGTTTGGTATTACAAACCTGACTGTATACAGGATCTACGCTTATTTTTGTTGACTGTAGGGAAAGAAATACATGTGAGACAAAGGCTTATATTTTGGCAGGGGAAGGTAGGCTAATGAAATGAACACCTGACCTGTACCTAACTGAAATCCTCCTTTTTACAAATGTTTCAGCTCAGCCTCCAGTTACACAGCGCTCTCCTGCCAAACCCACAGATCCAGACGAGCTGGATAGTGACTTGGCCACTGTGGTGGTGAAACACACTAACTCCACCTGTGAACAAGGCTGGGAGCTGAAGGAAGGAGCAGCCCCGATATGTGCAGAGTCTCTGAAGGAGTCTGCAAGCACTGAGGTTTCTGCCTCTGTACCAGAAGACCAACAGAAAGTAAACGGTATAGAGCAAGACGCTGACTGATCTTACTGTGTGTGGTTTAAAGTAAAATGGACATCTTGACAGCAAAGTTGCAAATAATTGTATTTGACTGCTTTTGTTACTTGGGCAGATATTGATGTTAGAACGATGTATTGTTTGCAGGGATTAAACAAGACTTTTTTTTACCCAGTTCTGGAGCATCTCTAGTATTAATTTTTCTTTGATATTTAAATTGTAGAAAGTCTTGTTATGACTCCCAATTCATTATCAACCTTGGTGGGTTTTTTTTTTTTTTATAACTGAGCAACTGTATAAACGTGTTGGCTCAGTACAGAATTACTGTTTTGTGTGTGCCCCCCCCCAAATAATAAAACAGTATATTACAAGTTTATTCAAGAAAATGGTACTTTTAAAACAATTTTTTTAAATAAATCTTTTTACACTTTCCAAAAAATATAGTTCAGAAAGCTTATGGCGAACTAAAGCAATTCTCTGTTTATTTTTAACATTAGAAAACAGTATGTACAATAAAAAAAAAAAAAAAACCCTTCAGTGCATTATACTACCTGTTTTGCAAAGCAGCACTGAAACCTGCATGTAAGGGAAGGTCTCCTCCATACCTTATTGCTGCCCCTAATTGGGCAATCAGAATTGAATACAGTAACTCCAAAGATCTTTGTAACAAATGGGATAGGTTACTGAGCTTGTCTTTATCTGCAAGTCTCCAGGCTGCAGTTAGTAAATTAAAACACCCATTTAGGCCTGGAGTCTGATGCTGGTTTGTAGTAGTACAACCTATACTGCTGGATTCAAGTGGAAACAACGCAGCACGAATAACTTAAAGCTGAAGTCATTCATAGCAGATTGTTTCTTCAGAAAAAAAAACCTCCAAACATTACCTTGAAGTTTTTCACAGCTCCATACTTAAATAATCTTGTATTGTTGAAGATCACCATTTAAAAAGTCTTGTAAGTGCCCAAAGATTGACAGAAAGGTAAGCAATTGTTGTAAAAAAAAAAAAAAAAAAAAAAAGATACATTTATAAAAGAACAGATTTTAAAAAGTGTTGATCTAACAATCAAACACACAAATTTTTTTATCTTGTCATAGCAGCACATATGGTTTAAAAAAAAAAAAAGACAGATGTGATGGTTCTCAGTTGGTTATGCAAAAAAAAACACTTTAAAACCATAATTTTCTGTTCGTCATGCTTGTAAACCAATAACTCTGCCACAGACACCACCTTCACTTGTTTAATGTAGATAACAACTGCACTTATTTTAGTTTTTCCAGTCACTACAACAATATACCTCTTGTACTGGGAGCCCTGATGCAGAGTGACACAGAAGCCCCAGGTCAGGGTGTAAGCGAAACCGCTGAGACGTCCAGCAGGGCCAGCTCTCTGATCTCCTCCAGCAGGGAGTACAAGCTGTTCCCCCGGGTCTGACAGTACTCCTGGTTCTCCCCTGCCACTGCAGTCCTGCTCGCCTGCTCTTCAGCCTGCTGTGCCTCCTCTGCACAGCGGATCACCTCCCTCACCAGGTCCGCTCTGGCAGGGTGTGGAGTGTCACAGTGGAGGTCTGGGTCTGACCTCTTGTGAGGTTTGTTGCTAATTATTTCCATTCTGATGCTTTCCGAATGGGATCGAGATGCCTGCACGGATATTCTCACCTTTTAAAAAAACAACAAAAAAAAAAAATACAACATTTAAAAATGATCAGTTTCTTTGAGTAATGCAATACTGATTAAATCAAATCAAATCAAGCATAACATATTTAGCCGTTACACCACATGGACTGATTCATGTGATGGTCTACCTGCATTGTTGCATGTTTAATCCAGCCCAAAATGCATATTAACGGCATCCCTGACTTACAGTGATGTGCTGGAACAAGGGGAAGGTCTCTGACCCGTCCGCTGTGGTCGAGCTGATCCTGTCCTGGAACCTCTTGAGAGTTCCAGGCTTCCACTCGCAGCTTCCATCAGGATTCACACACACCACCAGGCCATCCTTGTTCTTCAGATAGACAGCTCCTTTAATCCCATACCTGAAGCATTAGAAGGGAGATGAAAAGGGATTCTGTGAACACATACCCAAGGCACTGCATTACAAGAATCTCCCATCACCCAGGATATTGAAAGGCAAAGCATGGGGAGTCAAGCTTGAAAAAAACATTTCTTGCATAGCTATTGATTTCACTGAATTGTTTCTATCAATTAAATTACAATGAGAAATACTACATTTCAATCAGGTGTGGTTCTTTCACAGCCAAGGCAATATTAGCAGGAAGGGTGATGTGGAAAGGCCTTTACAGTGTCGAGACCATTTAATGAGACAAGCTGGTAAGATTTACGCATTTAAATGTATTTAAAACTCATGCTGTATTTCAAATTCAAACTATTGCATTGCCAACATATCAAAATACAGTGACAAACCCACCATGTGTGTGCTCCAGGCTCCCATAAAAAAAAATGAATGCATACTAAAACGAGCAGTGTGAAACACAAATTTACCTTGGAACAAAAACGAGCAAGCCATTAGCCCGTATTGAATAGATCACAGCATCTGCAATGCAGCGCTCGTCTGTTACAGGGTCCTTATCTTTGAAGTACATGCACTGGAACAGTTCTGTGGACTGCTTCTGTGCATGCTGAGCAGCCTGTAGCACAAAAAACAAACAAACAAAAAAAACATGCTTTATAAAGAAGTGCAACCAGTCTAATCAAACAGCTGCAGTTTATATGGCAAAAACAGTTTTCTTGAAGGTATAACAATATCTCAAATAATATGAACTCTGTCTTGCTCTAGCCGAAAAGACTGCAGGGCTGTACCTTGTTCTTGCTGTTGATATGCTGAGCCAGCTCCTCCAGCTCTTTGTTACTTGCTGGTGTTTCCCGGAGCTCCGCCCCCTTCTCTCTCAGGATGGCCGCCATCAGCAGCCTGTGAACCACAATGTCGGCGTAGCGTCGGATCGGGGAGGTGAAATGAGTGTACCTCTCAAGAGCCAGGCCTGGGGAGAAAACAAATAAAACAACACAGCACTGATGAACACTAAGAAATGGAATAAACTCAATGATTAAGTCTTTTTTCAATGCCACCTCCCAAGTGTTAGTGTGAAGGATCTCTTAATGGTCCCATTAAGAGGAAGTATGCCGATTCTGTCCTATTAAGCAGGGCAGTTATAAAGTTGCAGAATTGATCAACTCCCTCTCCCCCTCAGCACAGGGGTGCGAGTGCTGCTGCTTACCGTAGTGATAGTATTCCTCCTCAGGGTACGCTCCGGTGGAGAAGTACAGGGCGTTAGACATGGCCTGTGTAGCCATGAAGCGCAGGAGCTTATTGACGAGCGGGTCAGCAGGGTCCACAGCCCTGTCCAGGGAGTCTGCCAGGGACTTGTTAGAGCTGCAAGAACCGTCAAAACACCATTCTCCTGCTTTAGCATCAACAGCAAAATGAATCAATGCTCATTTACATAAAGACTTACTCATAAGTATGTAACTAGGTAGGTATGCAACCAAAAACAATGACAAGTTATTCTGAGGGCACAATCATTTTTGAATAGCAGTATTTAAAAGGCTGTGTAGATTTGAAATTGTATCATCTGGCCACTGTGGCACTGATGCAAAGTGCAATTCCCATTCACAGAATAGCAGTCACAACTAATATACATAAAAATAAAAATATATATAAATGCAAATAAAGGTCAGCAACAATAACTTGTTCTATGCACATCTCTAAACATATTTTTTTCTTCTGCATTTACTGAATGAAACCTTTTAAGTTTTGTATGGAGCCATCGCACAGGTAGTCCGATTACTTGACAGACCCTGTCGGCAGGAACCAGTTTTAATGTCCGTGGTTGTCTAAAGGCTGCACTGCACTGCTCAGTAATGCAGCCATTGCTAGATCAACCACATCAACTCAGAGGACCAGCTGGGATTTGAACCCTGGTCCCCAGGATACAGAGCCCGGGTGTAAACCCATTAGGCTACTCATACTGACTTTCTGGGTCACTGATGCTGCAAAGAGAGGTAATTATCTACCTATCTATCCTCTCCCCTAAGGAACTGTGCTTCAACTCATCTGCCCCCCCCCCCATTAAAAAGAAAAGCTGTAAATAAATAACTCATATTTGTCCTGCTCTGCATAAACAAAAGGGACAGACTATCCTAAGAAAAAAGGTGCTATATCTCAATGGACAAGTGTACTGAATTCAGCATTACCGTGTGTCTATGGTGAAGCCCTTGGCTTTGGCGCACTCTACCAGCTCAGTGAAGAACTCCTGCCTGGGCGGGGGGTGGTGGCGGAGCAGGGCCTGGTGAGGGAAACGCTCCCAGATCTTCTTGGCGACCCAGTGATTGGCCAGGATCATGCACTCCGCCACGGTCTCGTGCACCTCCAGGGGCTGCCTGGGCACCAGAGCAGCGATGTTCTTCTGGGCGTCCAGCTGAACGCGCACCTCCACGCCCTCCAGCTCAAGCGCCCCTCCTCTGTCCCGCTTGGCCCTCAAGTAGCGCGCGATGTCCGCCAAGCTGCCAATGGCCCAGACCAGCTGGTCCAGTTTCTCCTGCCTCGCCTCTCCGCCCAGCCCAGCCAGCTCAGGGATCTGCTCCACCACGCTCCAGTCCCTGTCCAGCAGAGCCTGGGCCGCCTCGTAGAACAGCTTGTAGGAGGAGCGGATGATCGTGCGGCCGTACCACACCCGCTTCACCTCGTAAGAGCTCTTATCCAGCTCCCACATCACACTCATGGCATACCTGAGGGGCAAGGAGCAAGGAAAACAGCATTCACAGCTCTGCACACAAGCAATGCCATTTCTCCTCTATCAGGGATTTGTTTGCCAAAGGAAAACAAGTATTCAAGGTCGAAGGAACAGAAATAATGATAGGGGTTTGACAGAGTTCATCAATTAAGACAAGAGTTAAGAGTTTAAACTTTTTTAGATATAGAAAGGCAGTCAAATGATCAGGTGCAGAGTAGAGAAACATACAGTAGAAGCAACCGGGAAAGCCATTGAAAACTGAAGAATGTATTTTTCTTGCTTTGTTCAAAATTTTTGCATCAGCACTGCAAAGATGTTGGGAAAATGTGTGTTTTCTGACTGAGAATTATCGCTTGGCCAAGTTGAATGGTTTTCAGTTAAACATTGTATTTTCAAATTTCTAAAACCAAATGGATCAAAATAACTTTGCTTAAAAAAAAAAAAAAAGTATAATAATTAGGTGACCTTATTTGCAGTCAATGTTTTTATCACAAGAAACGTAGGGCACAGCTTTGGCAGGAAGATATACTGTTCCTCATGATGTAGAGCACTCCTGAGATTAGACTTCCTAACAGTTTAATCTCCTTTCACTTTTACCTAGTAGGGTGGGGGGCAATTTGTTACTTACTGGGCTTCGAGCTATAACAGATATATAATAAAACTTCCACCTGCTTGACATCGGAGCAGAGCTCCCCAAGTGTTGAAGCAGCTTCAAGGGGAAGAGGAAGCATTCACAGAACGCTAAACTATAGGAGGATCAAACAGACGCCAGGGAGTTCGATCTGAATGTGAACAATGAATATCATTGGGAGGTGAACAACAGCTTTTAAAAATGTTAGCAGGAAACAAACGTACCTATCCACACTGCCGAGAAGAGAGCACAGGTCAGCACTCAGGATGGGAGGCAGCATATCGTACCGGCGATCAGCTAAATAGTACGTGGTAGCCCTGGTGAGGAAAAGAAAAAGGGCATTGTCATCAGCCAATTCTACCGTTTCGTTTCCACTGTTCAGAGTACTGAGAGAATCACCTGGCTCTGGCCTCCAGGTCGGTGTAGGAGTTTGGCTTGATGAAGTGCGTGACGTCAGCGATGTGCACGCCAAGCTCCACATTGCCGTTGGCCAGCCTGCGCACAGACAGGGTGTCGTCCACGTCCTCGCAGCCCTGGGGGTCGATGCTGAAGACCAGGTGTGTCTCCCTCAGGTCCAGTCTCTCCGGCTCCTGTTCTGACTCCACCCTCCACGGGCTCTCTGGGTTATTCACGGGCATCTCACGCATCTAAAGCATAAAAACACTTCCATTGGCTCATAGAAATGTTCCCTTTTATGCCCTTTACTTTTCTGTGATGTTCAAAGAACATGTCACCTTCAAATGACAGTTTAAGTAGGTTCCGAGTGCCATTGCTCAGATATTGAGATACACATCACAACATTACTGAAATTAATGAATAAAAGCTGAAACAGGACATGTAGGGTGTCTCTTATTGTATGTTATTCTGTGCATTTTGGACAAGCTCAAACCAAGCCAAATTACGTCTTTTTATAAGAGACACCCAACACAAAATATATTCACTTTTTATAAATCCAAAACATGTTCTGTAAACAAGATGGCATCTGTACGCAGGATAAGTCAGAGTTTTAACAAACCGTGAGCGCTGATTTTGACAGGCGATCTCTAATATAAATATAAAGACTTGTAATCTAACCTGGGCTTCGGAGAATGGTGGGACTTGTATGTTGTTTTCCACGAGAATAGCCGCCATCTCTGTCTCCAGGTCACCAGCTTTGCCCAGCACTCTGACAAAGTGGCCGTTCGGGTAGAGCGAGGTGGACTCCCATGAGTCAATGCGTGCAACCACTCGGTGGTCCTGCCGAAGAAGGGAGAGAAGAAGCCACTGTTTAACTCTCCCGAGAAACCTTTAGAGAGAATATTTTAGCAACACCTCGCAAATTCGTAATCTAGATAGCAAATCGTAATCTAGGTCGGTCTGTAGCATTGATTTGCATCAGTTCTTTGACAAAATGAAGTTTACCCTATGTTATACAATGGCGCTACTACACCATTGCAGGTATCATTACATCAAGAATATTTTTTTCAGTAATGAATAACACAATTGTAAAATTAGTTTCAGTTTCTGCTTTAGGTTGAAGAATTTTAATCTGGCACCCCTCACCTGCAGCGCCTCGGCTTGTTGCGTGCTAATCCGAATTTTGGGAATCCTATAATCCCAGGGGGTCACCAAGATCTTTTGGGAATTCTTGCCCTGGGACTGGATCTCTTCTTTAGGGGGAAAGGTTACCACGTAATCCCGCCAGTTCCTCTGAATAATGCCCACAACCTTACCTAAAAATGTAAGTCAGTACAATATTATTAAAATAATACTTACTGTTCTCTTAACATACAGGTAGAATTTTGTTGATGTTTCCAAAATCTTTTTTTTTTTTTTTTTTTTTTTTTTACTATGAGTGTACTACACGTTGCATCATTCAAAGCACTGTGGGCTTTCTGCTGGCAGTTTCATAGAATTGCACAGCTTTGGCACTGTTCTTTCACGCCTTTATAAACTCGATTGCACTTGTCAGCAGACTGCGTAGGTCTAATGCAGAACAGGCTATTCAGAAAGGTATGGTATACAATGAAACCTCTTTGAGTGCTCTTAAACTGTCATTGTCTTGAAAGCCCAGGGACTGTTCAGAGTCAGGACTGAGAGCCTCTTTAGTAAACACAGGGGGTTGATTTACAGCTATACCTGACAGATATATGCTACGGTTCCACTGAAAATGTACAGGCAAAGAATTTAATTTATGTAAATGCAATGGACTGTAGCCTATGAGTTTGGAAAAGTTTCAGGTGTTACATCAGAGCCAGTCTCAACACGCAGAGCTCAAGGGGACACGCTTATAATTGTATACAACAACAAAAAAGCTTTACTTTATACAGTATGCTTTTTCAGGCAACTAACAGAGTAGTTTTCACTTCTTCACAAACTCCTGATTCACTCCAAGTTTCGAGTTTTTACTTCAATGTGAAAATGTGGTAAGAGTCCCCAAACCACCCCCTTCCTCCTCCTGGCTGGACAGGGTACCTGTGGGCATGGGCTGGCTCTGCAGCTCCTCTGCCAGCCTGTCCTCGCCCTCGCTCTGGCTCAGCGCCGTCGCCCTGCCCCTCCACTCGCTCCGTGGCAGCAGCTCCACCGCCACCACGTCCCCATGCAGCGCGCGGTTCCGCTGCTTCCCGCCGCACACCAGGACGTCACTGCTCAGCTCTGTGAGGAAAAGGATCTGATCAGGAGTACAGAGATACACGGCCGACCTGCATCCTGGGAATACCACAGTCCCATATGTATTTATGCATGTATGTATGTATCAAGTGCATGTACATATACATAGGTGACATGACACAAGGTGTATTGTATACTTGTTTTTGTCCTGGAAGAGCACCAAACAGAGAACACTTAAAAGAAAAAGAAAGTTACGAATTTAGCCAGTTTGTATATGTTTACCTGAATTTTTGTTTGCAGATCCCTGAATGCGAACAAAGGCTTCTACTTGTGCTCTATGCTTGTTTACATTGAGCATGCCCTGGGATTTGAAACATAAAACAACTCATGAAACAAATCTGTTATACCTTGGCTTTCTACAACAACGAAAGCTAAATAAATACAATGGTAATAAAAGGTCTTGGGCAGATTTTAAAGCACATTGCTTGGGACAGACAGAACTGTAGTCCTTAAGATATGAACAGCAACTGGGATTGAA
>NC_054570.1:25500-50500 GCF_017654505.1 Polyodon spathula | reverse complement strand
TAATGTAACATGATCGAGGCTTCTCTTCATTGTTTCTCTGTGTGCAGGTCCCGCAGCATTGTCCAGATACATGCCACCATCAAGTTCGAACCGGCCAAAGTGAACATCTTCAACAAGGACTGCAAACGGAACGGAAAAGATGCCACATGCATGGCTGCGATTGCCTGTCTGAACGTAACGACCAAAACACCACACTTTCTGACTCAGGAAGTAGGTGAGTTGAGATGTATTTCTTATTTGCAATACATGTTGTTGAGAGGTTCTTTGGATTAACCTGAGAGGTCACAGCAGACCCCCAGTATTTCCCCAGCACAAAACTAGCAGCTCCTCTCTGAATCAGACTTAATTAAAACATTTAAATGGTTAGCGAGAGTACCAAGGGAGTCAATTTGTATTGCAGAATTGCTATGTGCTCTCTGTGGATTCCTTGTGTTTGGCGAGGGATCTGTTTCAGCTGGATATCTGTTCTAAGAGTTTGTGGGTCCTACTTCCCACCACAAAGTCAGGTTTTATTTTTGCTGGTTAATTAATCCCCACGTTGTTAAATTCAGTGGTTTGTGTGTAGGCCAGGATTCAGTTATAGCTTTTGCAATTGTAACAATTAAAGCTGGGCTTTTCGGTTCTGTATTTATTTTAAATGCCTTTTCATACAGAACCCAAATTAGACGGGCCATTAAAAATGTATGTAATTAATGTTTTACTTGAATGATCCACTAGTTATACTCTGTTAATGAAGCCTTATCTGGGTACCCAAAATGTACTGGACATACAAGATACAAATCAACGTTGGCTTCACAGTGAACCAGCTAGCACGCATTTTGATTCAGTCCTCCATCTAGGGTATTGTAGCAAACAAACAAAGATTTGATCTCTTCCAGCTCTGAAGTACACCGCTTTTATCGATGAGCGGAGATACGCGGCCAGGGCGATTTTAGATGAGACAAATGACAAACATCTACACAAAAACATCTCTGTGCTTTCTGGCATAGAGCTCTGTGACCATATCTATTTCCACGTGTTTGTAAGTAGATTTTTTTAAATATTCTGCTGTCAGGTAATTGTGTGTGTGTGTGTGTGTGTGTATGTGTGTGTGTGTGTGTGTGTATATATATATATATATATATATATATATATATATATATATATATATATATATATATATATTCATGTAAAATTGATAGATCTATAAATTAACCAGTAAATGTGTAGATTTACCAGCTCAGTATAAAATGTATAAAATTACTAAGGAGATGGTAGTAAACAGTTTGTTTTACCTACGTCCACGATCACTGTCTGGCAACAACAAATCACCATACAAAATAATGTTTTGCCGGCATTGAAATGCAAAACATGCATTCACTTAGGTTATGCTTTTTTTGTAAATGAGTTCAACTTAATAACAGTAAATCAAACTTAGTAGAGGCGTGAGTTTTGCTGAAGAGATGTTATTATTACCAAGCCTAATGTTTGTCCTGTGGGCAATTTTAAAATAAAATCAGCAAAGTGTTTTGGTTTTTTTTTTACATAAAGTGAAAGACAAGTGGGAAAAAATATTTAGAAAGAAAACCAGAAATCTGTTTCTAATCATGTCTGTATATGGGACAAAACATTAATACATAGTCTCTGCTAAATACATTTATTATTATTATTATTATTATTATTATTATACAAGAAGGGATGCAGTGAAGTTAATTTATCCAAGTACAGTACCTAAAAGATCTTATAGAAATAGAATTTTATTTATTTATTTATTTATTTATTTGCCATTAAGCTCCCTGATGTTACTTTATTTCTGAATTCACCTCCTACCTACCATCTCCTCAGTTATTTTATACATTGACCGCTGAGCTGGTAAATCTACACATTTACCAGTTAATCTGTAGATGTGGCAGGATTTGATGTTGATTTGATCAGATCATCATTCCAGTAATTATTTATACACATGTGTATTAATAAAAGGATCTGCCCTGTTTTGTACTGTTTTGGTGGTAGTTTTAATGGCACTGTTATAACACGCTGTGCATGCCCCGTTGTGAATGTCCTTCATCCCTTAGACTGTATTTAGTGTGCTCTCACGATTACTCTGCAGGAAACCACAGACTACATGCGGCCGGTGGTTTTCACTCTGGAGTATGGGATGCTGTATCCTGATGAGGGGCCAGTGCTTGATGATGGGTGGCCAACTGTAGTAAAGGCATCTGTAAGTAACATTGCTTCTACAGATTATCCTTGGGGAAAATAAATGTAATCCTGACTTATTAATAAATGAATTAAGAGTTCAAACAATGCAGCAGGTGAATAAAAACCACACTACTAAAAGTATACCCAAAAAGTTTAATACAGCTATCAACTACTAATGCACAGAAGAGCATACCTGCTCATATCATTTTGGACCTATTAATGATCAATAGTGATATGATTGGTTCTAATTGATTCCTATCTGTTCTAATACACCTCCAGGTGTAGTGCATTTATAAAGTAATCAATAGGGTTCTATATAAGCAGCCTCAGTGGTGTAAAATGTGTAGCTCTAGCATTACCAGACGGATCTGTGACTCAGCTAACCGCCTTTGTAAAGAGGTAATGCTGCAGCTCAGAGTAGAGCAGAGCTGGTCCGACATCAGACTGGAGGGACCCCGGTTCAACATGTCCATGCCTTGGTCTCTGCAGTTATCCTTCTGGAACGGCTGTGATGAGGATGAGCGCTGCATTCCTGACCTGACCATTCACAGCACACCAGACATCCCGGACGCCAAGTGAGTGAACATAGGGAAGAGTCTCTGTAAAGAGCTGATTCATAGCTACAGGGTCTGGAACCAGAGTTCATATCTACAGTGTCTGGGACCAGAGTTAATATCTATAGTGTCTGGAACCAGAGTTCACATCTACAGGGTCTGGAACCAGAGTTCATATCTACAGGGTCTGGAACCAGAGTTCCTATCTACAGTGTCTGGAACCAGAGTTCCTATCTACAGTGTCTGGAACCAGAGTTCATATCTACAGTGTCTGGAACCAGAGTTCATATCTACAGGGTCTGGAATCAGAGTTCCTATCTACAGTGTCTGGAATCAGAGTTCCTATCTACAGTGTCTGGAACCAGAGTTTATATCTACCTGGTCTGGAACCAGAGTTCCTATCTACAGTGTCTGAACCAGTTTACATCTGCAGGGTCTGGAACCAGAGGATCTCAGCAAGAGTGAAAAAGGGGAGACAGTGCAGAATTATTGGTATCAAGCAAACAAAAAATTGAACAGAACTGACAATGTAACTGAACTATCTAAACAGAAAGACAATAGCTTGCATAAAGGGTTTCAGTTCAGTTCTAGCTGCACTGGAGAAATAAAACTTGTCTGCCCTAACGTTGGTTTCCCTGCCCGGTCTCCAGAGAATACTGCCACATGGTGTTGCAGACCCCCGAGTCCTTGTGTGGCCACCACGCCATGGCGCTGGGGTCTGGCCGTGTGATCCAGAGTGGGAGGCGCAGGCTGGCCGTGGACGCAGTGCTAAGAAACAGAGGAGAGAACGCCTACAGCACACAGCTCAACATCACCTACTCGCACAACTTGCACTTCGCCAGCCTCACCATTAAGGTAACTCAAAGAGCAGCAGCTTTGATTATGAAGGGACAGTGTGGCCAAATTTCGAGACACACCACAAGGGTTGTTAAGGACTGCAAGGGTTTAAAAAGAAAAAAAATATTTTGGATTAACTAAACTGGAAATAAGACTACTATTGCATGGCAGATTCACCCATTCCAGATTTCCATATGTGCTTGATTATCCCCAGTGTATGGGTAACAAGCTCAGGTGTGTATTATCAAACTCATAGTAAAACCAGAAATGAATCAAACTGCTATGCAATGGGAGTCTTATGTGCATCCCTGATAAAAAAAATCAAGTTTACAGTTTATGAAACCTTTTTAAACAGCTTAAAAAAGGGTTGAATTTCAGTATCGATACAGCTAGTTAGCGTTTCTTATGTTGCTCCAATAGAAAGTCACATTTTTTACAGGCAAGTGGTAACAAGTTAAAACATAAACTAATCAGACAGAATTATATTGCCCTGTATTTTTTTTTTTCTCCTTTTGATTTTATAAATCTGAGTGCACATTTCATGACAGGACAACTCAGACATCAAGATTGAGTGCGGCAACAAAGACAATGTGAACCACAACAAAGTGTGCAATGTCAGCCTCCCTTTCTTCAGATCCCAGGCAGAGGTAAGTCAGGCTCGAGCAAATTCCCACGCAGAGCTTAAAGAAGAGAGAGATTGTCTCTGTGTGTGTTTTCACTCCGTTTCATTATTTAAAAAGCATGTGCACCTTTGTAAATAATTAGCCTATTGGATTATTCTTGGCTCAAGTTTTTTTTTTTTTAATTAACTGGAGAGGCACTTTTCATTACTACCAATGTAAAAGCACAGTATTTATGCTCCTTAGTGGAATATGATAACAGCTACAGAATAGTGCTGATAGAAGGCAATCAATCTCCTGTTCCAAGACTGTGTTGATTCCTGATGTTTCCTCAGACACTCAAAGTGACAAAACTGTGAGACATTCTGAAGACTGTTGCACATTTCAACCACTATGAGTGGAAGGAATTAGAAGCAAATTATGTTAATACACTTTCGCATAAGCCTCTAGAAAAAATGTGAAAACCTATCAGGCTCGTCAAGTTGGGTCATGTAAACCGTTTCCTATTTTCAATTTATCTCAAGCCATAATGGTACAGTTCTTTCATTTGTGTGCACTGTCCTAATGTATTGGAGGCCCCGCTGGGATCTGAAACCTGCAGTTCATTTCATCACTGAGCTATTATCATTGAAAACAGCTTAGTGTTTCTTTAGAGGCCTTCATGTTGGAAGTTGAAGGGTTTATCCATAACAGAAGCTAACCACATGCAATACATAACAAATAAAATGTGTTCTCAGAGACAAGCCTGTCTGGAAGGAAGGAAAATCTTGCTTAATTGGAAAAAAAAAGATTGTACTAGATAACAGTCCTGGGTTCAAATCCAGCTCTGATCACATATGAGATTATTTTTCTAAGTTGTGTAGTCTTGATGATGCAGCCTGTGAACATTATTCTTCAAAATCATCACACAGTTTGGCATAATTAGCTTGTTATAATGCAATAAGATTAACGTGTGGGGTCTGCAGTGAAAACGAAAGTTGTATCCAGTTTAGCGGCATCTGGACTCCATTGTGACTTATGTTCATGCAGCGTTCTAATATAAAAACAGAAATCCAGTGCTTTGAGTTTGTTTTTCTACTCCAGACTTAAAAAGAGAAAGAACTTCACCCATTCTGTTAAGTTTAATATTCCAAGCTTGCACGGCTGAATATTTTGAGTTAAACGTTCTCTGGAGTCCAGACTGAATAAATTCAACCCCACGGAATGGATGAACATGCTTGTAAAATACTTGTTTTGTTTTTTTAGGGGAAGTAAAAAGAAAAGGGATTGTTCTGTTAGTAGAAGCAGGCTAACAGGGAGTTTGTGGATTAGCCTTTCATTCAAGGAGGGTTGGGTTCAAATCCAGCTTGGGTCACAAGTGAAATTCATGTGATGAAGCAGAACTTAATGGAGATTTATCATGGGAATTGTGATTTATTTCAGATTACTCTGTGGTTAACTTAATATGACCTATCTTTTTAGAGCATTAATTAATCATCACAGAAAATAATTCCCTCCCCCCCACTCCTATCACTACACTCCTGCTTGCCAGCTCTTCTGCATTGCTGTTCTTTCTAAAGAAATGAGACCCAGAAGGCCACTTCTGTAATGGTCTACGAGGTCTAAGAATGTATCTGCGTGGCATCAGACAGCCTGAGCCCAGCCAAGACAAAGCTAATGCTGGAAATGGAAATCTGGAAGTCTGGATCGCAGCAAGCTCCCTAATATTACAATCATCTGTGCAGCTTGAGGTTATTGCAGCTGCGTTTTTAGAAACCTGCTATTTATGACACTCCTCTATTGTTGTTGGAAGTGCTTCTCAGAGCCTGTGTGTGTCTCCACTGGATCCCGCGGCTCAGCTGGGTGGGTTATAGAGTATGACAGTCTGGCCATGGCTGTCTGGTAGGAAGAATGCATCACGCTTCTCATACTCGGTGCTACTCTTAATTAACCCTTCACTTTACACTGGGGAGTACAGGGGGTGACAATGAATGCCTGGAAACAGACTGTAGTCTTTGGTAACCTACCTGGGATCTCACCAGAAGCTGGAATTAACACTCCTACTCAAAAAAGAGGCAAAATAAACGAGTAACCGACAAATACATCTCAGTAATAGAATTTGTGAACATTTCCTCCACATTTGGAATTAACCTCTGATTGGCACTTTTAGATTATTTCCAAAAAGGTCCCAGAAAAGACAAAGATGTAGCCACCAGGTGGCAGTGTTTGCAGTGCAAAAATCACAAATTAAAAACATGTGCGATTGTAGCCAAAATAGTCACGGTTATTGTGACAATCCAGCAAGCAGTCGTGTGAAGAGACTAATGAGAAATATAATGCAACAGTGTATACAGTGTAACTGTAAAACATCCCAGAAGTGTGAGAAATACCAATGCAGTACAATTATAGAATTGTGCTGTGAGTGTGATGCATGTTTTTGTGCACCTCTGGGACTTTGGTCTCTGGCGACGCTGTCTAGACATGGAATCAAAAAACCTCTCTAACTGTCTGCAGATCTGAATATAAAACGTGATGCCCCGGGACATGCTGTGTTGTGGCAGTAGCTAAATATAAACCATCCCTGCACACAAACAGAGAGGGATCTTCAGTCTGTCTCCAAGTTGAAACAGGCTTGCAGAGAAAGATCTTGATGGTCAGCTGGTCTTTAAACAGAGAGTCAAGAAGGGTTAGTTTACTGTATTAAAAACCAGAAACTCCCCATGGTCACAGTGTTGATTAAACTGTCCCTGCCTGGGTTATACCGTGTCCCGGGTCAGGCACTGCACCGCCACTAACACAACTGTAAATGGGTCCGGTGCCTGCTGTCTGAAGCCTTGTGCTCTCCCCTCTCCGCAGGTAGCTTTCCGTCTGGAGTTTGAGTTCAGCAGGTCTGTTTTCCTGGATCATGTGCAGATCGTCCTGTCTGCCAACAGGTTGTCTCTCTGTCATTACTTATTCCTTATCTCAGTTTGACACCTCGACAGCTCTACTTGAGCACTGTTTAAACTTTAACAAGCTGAATGTCGCTTAAAGATGTTACTTATCCAGCTGGAGTAGGGTTGTCTACTGTACTGCAGCTTCCTGACTGTACAATTTAACAATTAATTTTAATCTTTAATAACATCAGATTGAAACTGTGGATCTCTATTCCAGAGCTCATCAGAATAGAGAAATGGTTCATTATAAACGAGTATATGATTTACTACATAAGTTAATATAAGTAAATTGCTATTAATGAGACTTTCCACATTTCCTTTTTTTTTGTAACAAACCCCTTCAACTTGAATTGACCATGAGCTGGCTCTTCTGTGGCCAGTCATTTATGCGGGACAATAGTTTATGTGCTGATAGAAGTATATGTTGTTTAAGATAGTAGGAAAGGTATTTAATAAAACCATGTGTTGTTGCACTTTAGAAGTAGATAATTAATCAAACATGTAGTATTGATTAAGGGAATTCAGGGAAATATGATTTGACTTTCCTTTTAAAATCATTGTGCAGTTACAACATTGTACCACTTGGTGGTGCAGTAAATTCTGCAAAAATCCCATTAGAAGTAGATGTAAATGAGAGCACGTTCATGGGGAATCTATGTAAAAGAAGCCTGCTTCTCGCACAATTCAAGGGCTTGCAAGTTCTAAACGGTTCTGTTTATTTTTCTCAGTGATGGAGAAGAAGATGCAATGACCATCCATGATAATTCAAATGCTATTTTTCATCAATTAAAGTATGAAGCGGAGCTTCTGTTTACAAGGTATGTTTTTTACTGCACACACTTTCAATTTACTGCTTAGAATTCTCTAATCACTGTGAGGTTATTTTAAATGTTGATGCTGTTATCCAGTTAAAGGAAACCCAAAAGCATATCACATTTTTTCACTGCAACCAATTCCAAAGCACATCTGAAAGTATATTTGAAAAATACACCAGCACTCTAAGATGAATATACCAGCTATTCATAAAATACCAGCAATGGAGAAATCCTGAAAGGGCACGCCTGAGAAATTTTAAAACGGGGGTGGTGAACAGAGTAAACCTCTGTTGTTTTGCCTGATCCAGCGGCAGTATTACAAGACAAGGGAGCTGCTTTCAATGACAGCAGCTTCTCTCCCTTCCACAGGGACTCCAGCCTCACTCACTATGAGATCAAAGCAAGCAATTCCCTGGAAAAGCACCACCATATCAGCCCCCCTTTCAACTTCACATTCCAGGTAATGACAGCTTCTTGTTGTCCTTTAATGGGATAGATAGATGGATAGACGGACAGATAAACCAATATGTACAGATACTTTGAATTCCACAGGTGGAATTGTTGGTTCTGAAGATTAGCACTGAATGACAGTTTCAATTGTCCTCCTGGATTTTTGCTTTCAAAGGACCGTTCTATTCTATATTTAGACTGAGACTAAACATACCATAGGCTTGTGCCGCTGGGACTACATTTGTGTGTGAAACTACATTTGATGTATTTATGGTTTCAATTACAGATACAAAATTTAGGCTTTTTCCCTGTGCTAAATCTGCTATTGAATATCGAAATCCCTGGAGTTACAAAAAGTGGCAACCGGCTTCTGGAGTTGATCGATTTCTACATTGATCAGGTGCGTATGTTGACTGTACAGATATGACTTACAGATTCTTCAGAGGACATCAACTGGATAAAAAGAGCAAGGAGACCATTTGTAGGGAAACTGAAGCACTGGTTACTTACTGAACCTGCCTTTAAAGGAATTCAAACTAAATCTGCTGGTAGAGTCAAAGGTACAACTGAGTGAATGTCACTTTTATTTTAGTACCTGTAAATATAGCCATTATTATTCTTCTAATGTATAATGAACATGTGTATCTGTCTGAGCTATTTATTATAATGATTGTTCATTGCTTTTAGAAAGAAGGCACATTTTGCACAGCTCCTAATTCGATAGCACACAAGCGGACCTACTCAGAAGACCTGTCGCATTATCCACAGCTGGTAAACTCAAATCTTCAAATAATAGCTCGCTTACAAGTATATAATAACTTAGATAAAGAAACCATGTTCCTTTTTTAATCCGATTGATTAATCGATTAAAAATCGTGATCTATCACTGGCTGCATGAAAAGGAATATCAATGCATATACTGTACAGTAAGTTGACTGTATTCAGTTGCATTCAGCTCATGTTTTGTAACTGTTTCCCAACAGAATCACAGTAACGCTGTCACCATTCCTGTGACGTGCAGAGTGAATCTTCAACCTTATAAGCAACTCAACGTTCACATCAGCGGCGTGCTGAGGACAGATTCTCTGAAGACAGTGAGTATAGAGGGGAGAGATCGCCCTCTAACGGCTGACTGGAGCCACTGCAGGAAGCACAAATCCTGAATATGGATTTGCAGGTCCATGCAGCTTACTTAGCATCTGATTGTAATCGATAATGCATATTTCAATTCAACTTTAAAACGTGAATTGTTATCTTGGAAAAAGTGGTATACATGACGTGTTTTTATTTTGATTTTCTCAGGTTAAATTTAAATCACTGGCACTTGTTACTATCGCCAGTATAGCGTTGGAGGCGTCCAGTCCAATGTTCCTACGAGAAGATAAGTCTGTTCGTCATGTGAGTACTGTTGACACAGATTCCTGAGTCATTGCTTCCCAATGTGAAACAGAACCGATATAACCTCCTACTGCTGCACGTTACTGCAGAAGCATGGCTATTTGTCAGTTTATAGAACCGGTGTTTAGAGGAGCATGTCAAGAAAGTCCTGTTTGCTTTCTGCTCTTCTATGTAATGCCAAACGAATATCCTGAAAACTTCAGGAGCAAATGTACCTAAGCTGGACAACCTTCATTTTATTCTACAGAAAAGTACTGTGCTGCCACCTTCAGGCCTGGTTATGTCACACTGATCCTTTTAAACAAGGAGTGGCTGTGTGTATCCTTGTGACCTCATTTGTGACTCACATGCAGCTTCACTGCCTTTTCTTATTGCACCTGTAGTCATTTTCAATGGTCCATGAAACAGCCCTGTTAGATTCTCTGGAGTTTCTCTCTAGCTGGAACTCTGCTGAACACACGCTGCATTGCCTTGTTGTATTACAGTTGTGTGGCAGGGGACTGACTGGCTAAGAGTGCTGTACTCTATAGGGGGAGGGGAGGGCAATACCACCCAGGAGAGGGCGTGTTGTACCCTCAGGGATGCCAGCTGTCCTCATGCCAGGGACCTGGGATTCTTCAGTCCCTGTGACGGGGTCTAATCACGTGAAATGTTCTGTTTCTTTTTCAGATAATCCTGGAGATTACGAAAGAGGACGATTACGTCATACCCATCTGGATCATTATCGGGAGTACGTTAGGGGGGTTGCTGCTTCTAGCTTTACTGATTCTAGCGCTGTGGAAGGTAAGGCTGTTGTGGGGGTGAGGCACATGTTAGATGCACTGACAGTAATTCATAAGCAATTTATGGACGGATCTGAATGCAAACTACTGTATATTATTCAGATGCTGCGGTGGTAATGTTATAACGCAGAAATCAATACATGTCATTGAAACCAGTTTCACACCAAAATCAGGTTCCTTTTCCGCTCCACAGCTGGGGTTCTTCCAGAGCGAACGCCACAAGAGGAAAGAGGAGGGGGAGCAGGAGCCGAACGGAAAAGCCTTAGAGGAGAGATAACGCACACACGCGGCGTGCACGACACCTGAAACTCACTTTCTGTAAAATATTGAAGCACTTTTTTTATGGTAATGAAAAAGCAGTGTTACATTGTATTGTTTAAGGACTACCGTGCTTTATTTAAATTGAAATCTGGATCGCCATGTGTGAGTCGGTGACGCTGACTGCACTGGCATCTCTCTCCGTCCCGCACGAAGACAAAGCCTTTACTAAACAGGAATCCCGTTTCACAAGGAAACTGGCCCTGAAAAGGAATGGCTTCAGTTTATAATCTTTCTCTTTGTCTTTAAAACTTAACATAACATCGCCTCCTACTGGGGTGAGCAGGTAAAACCATGACCAGCCTGCAGAGTGAAAAAATAAACCAAGAAAAAATAGCTTGATGCCTTCTATAGCTGGTGCCTTAGCAGTTTAAATGGCAGGGGTGTTGGCTGAGAAATCGGTGGTAGTAGTTCATCTAAACTGAAAGGTGTACAAGTTTAAAAGCGTCACTCCAGATTGATAGTTTTGGTTTGTTAACAAATCCCACATTTGACCATAGTGGAAGCTGCACACCAGCTGGGTGAGTGATACAAATCCCTGGGCAGATTTTCAAATGACTCCATGAGTTTTGGAGGAGAGTAAATCTGCATGATAACGTCTGTCTTTAAATTTTTTTTTTTTGCTGCTTTCTTTTTTTTTTTAGGATGAATTATTTATTACTTTTTTGTTCTGATTCTTTTTGTTCTGTAAAAAAAAAAAATAAAAGAAAAAAAGGGAGTACTTGTACCTTGACAATTGTACATTTAGAAGCCAGTGTTTTCATTCTGCCTTTTCATCCTTGGTACTGCTATCTAAAACAAACAACAAGCTTAGCAAGTGCGTTTGTTCTCTCATGTAAAAGAAGGGAAAACAATGTCTTGCTTTGCTGGGGAACCGGAATAAAAAAAACAAGAGATCACCTCCGACATTAACCTGCTTGGGTGCTGGCGCCCTTTGAGAATCAGTCACAGTGAAAAGCATACCCTACACGAGTGTGCTGATTTACGAATGAGAAGTGGTCACCATAAAGAAAGATGTAATTTGTTTCCTAAGCTGTTTCCATCTGTCACGAGGATCGGTTTGAGATCAGTTCTGCTCGCTTCATGGGCAGCAGTCCCAGATCAAGCTGGCAGAAATCAATATCGTTTTGATGATGTGCTGGAATTTTTATTTCATTTTTGACTGATGTTGAAAAAGCAAGGAGTTACCAGAAACAGGCAAGGGAAGACCATGTTAAAGTATCTTAAGTCTTCTGTGTAACATCCCATTGCAGAGTCAAACACGATTAACCTCCGAACTGTAGAATGCAGACGGTACTGGTGCGAGCCTCCATTCGATCTGCTTTCCCAGCGTGATCTCATGGTGCAGCTGGAAACGCAGCAGAATGATGATTTAGAGTAAAGAATTAGAAAGGGTCACGATTATTTTGATTAACCAGCTAACTGAGCTTCAGTCATACAAGTGATTTGGCTGGTATGAATTACTCAGGTTTCTTCTAACCCTTCTTCAAAAGGCTTTGATCTCAGATAAAAAAAAAAAAAAAAAAAAAAAAAAAAAAAAAGTTTTTTAAAGTTAAGTGTTTTCCCTGTTTTAATATGACTCCTGTTTCTATTTCACAAAGCTTTATACTGTAGCAAGTATAATATGTAACAAGTATTCTTTTGAATGGTTCTCAAATTACATAAACATTATTCTATAATGCACTTTGTCTTGTAAAAACAAAAACTTGAAATTTGTAAATAGCCTCCCATTCCTTTCCTAGTCATGTATCTCAGTGTATTCAGCAGGGACTGATCGTGGCATTGCCCTGCAGCAACAGTACAGACATTGGTTTTTTGTTGTTTTGTTTTAGCAACACTCAGCTCAGATATAATTCGGAACTTGTAACAAACTGCTTGGTAATCTCCATTTCCAAAGTGCAACACGGTTGCATGTGTTGGTAGCTGAAGTAACAGCTTATTTCCGGTGAAATTCTGTACATATATATTAACAGTAGCAGGCACTTCCAAACGACAGTGCCGGCATCTTAATCATGTTTGTACTCCTTCCTAAAACATTTGATTCACAAAAAGTTTTGTGCTACAGCAATGGAAATTAAACTGTTCTAGCAAAGGAATGCAAATTGTGATTACAGTACTCTGCTGATTTCATGAATAGGATTCTGTTGAGCAGTTTTGCCAGGTTTATATAGATCACATTTTTTATTTGATTGATATCTGACACAATGTAAAAAGTGTGAGGTTTTTTCACTATAAGACACTCCATTAGTTTTAAATGTCCCAGCTGCTATTAGTCAGTGTTTCTAATAGCGTGTTCTTCCTGGGCAGGTTTGCTAAGATTAAGTGGCTTAGTTACAGCTGTTTTATTTGTAATGCAAGCCACTGGTAACCAGAAAATTAACATCCATCATTTATGGACTCCAGTGCACATTTATATTTGTCTATACTTCTATATGTGGCATATGACAGCACGCAACACACACAGTACAGAATGTCATTTCACAGAAGTAATGGGCATTAAAATTGAAAAATGTAGTTGACTTTACTGTACTCACAGCAACCTGAAGGAAAACGTGCCAAGGTTAAAAATATCAATTGTCTCCAGTGTGTGTATATATGTTAATGAATCAGAATAAAATCCTGTCTCTTTACTTGTGCCAAGATTCTTGTTTTGTAAAATTTTACAACATAACATTATCCAGTATGAGGCCAGCATTGCTGTGGCTTTGGGCACAGCAGCATCTGTTATGTGTAAAATAAATAAATACAAAGATCAAAGTTGGAAAAGTTTCAGCCCAGTTTCTAAATATTGCCACCACACACGACATTTTAAATGACTGTACGATGTCAACCCTTCACTTGTGGTTCTAGCCTTCTACAATAATGGAAAATAATGTCGATCGCTACAGCAGTTGAAATATCATTAAAATGAAAAATGTCACAAAGGTTTAGACCAAAACATCTTCAATTTAAATCATACTGGTGTTTTATTCAGCACAAAATACATCCATTATGAAAATAAAATACTTTTCCACCCGTATAAAAGTTTTCCAAAGTATTTTTGCAGTTCTCTCATGCTTCTCCCATGGTTATGCTACGCATTTACCATTTTTTACTCAGATTTATTAATATGCTTTACCATACCTTGCTATTCTTTACAATGCTTACCCTTATCTTACTATGCTTTCATTATGGCAAACTTTTATAAGGGTTTTTTTTTCCACATTCTGTAATCAGATATTAAGGTTACAAACTTTCTGAGATTTTAATAATTATAGGCTTAAAAATAACTTCAAAACACACAGATGTTTTCATTGGAAAATAATGCAATGAACAGGGTGAAAATACAATGCCCTCTGCCTGTCAGACAGGCATGTGTTGCAAAAAACTAAAAAAATTAGAGTACAGTAATCATGAGAGAATACAGATAAAAACAATTCAAAAGGGTACTTGGTTTAATTTTTTCACATACAATTCAATCCTTTTTTTTTGCATTCAGGCATCATTTGCTATTGCAAATTAAAAAAAAATAAAAGCATCACACTGAAACAGTAAGCAGTAAGGAAGGGAGCGAGTGCGTATAGGCAGGTGTTTCTGTATGAAAGTCAACCTGATGTAACGTGGAGTGTTATTGAATATGTTGATGTGTTTTGCCTTGTAAATCCACCACTATACGTCTCCAATTACACAAAGCCATTGTATGTTTCCTCACTCATATCATACCTGTTGCATATATAATGTGATGTAGGTGGGAAGACATGCAGCTACACATGGGTTAATAGTCAATGGCAATACAGATGGATATTTTTTCCTATTATTGAATACAAATCCCACCTTAAGGCTCCCTCAATGCTGTTCCCTATAGCAGTAAATTAAAAAAAACACAAACTGGTGTACTCAATGCAGATGCCTGGACTGAACTCCTTGCATGTACTTTCACCTACTGTAATCAATTAAACTACTTTCTTTGTCACACACCTGCATTATAAATTACTTTGCAGTTACAGATAAGAATTTTAAAAAAGTATTTCCAATCAACCAGTCATTCAGCTGCAGCATTTCTGTTATCAAAGGAAGATACTGTCTGGTAATGGACTATGTATTATGGCAAATTACAGATGCTTGATTGGCACAGAACCCACACCAACAGGCTGCTTTACTGGCTGCATTTTCATACCACAAAAAAACATTGTCTTCTTCAACATAATTCTCTGTGAATGTGCATCTATTAAAACATCATTCTGTTACTGCACCGACCACATGCTTGCATTTGAATTTTGTGCAGACATGCCCAGGTCAGCGTGGTAACAAATGTACTGGGAAAAAAAAAAAAAAAAAAAAACTGAAAAGACGTAAAAAATTTCAGGGATTAGCATGCATTCTAACAAAAAGCATTCACACAGGATCAGAACTCAACAAGGGAAGCAGCATGGTGACTCCCTCTGCTACATGAGTGGCTTTGTGTTATATATGTATTTCTTTAGTATCTTAAAGAGTGCCTCGGAGAACAGTTCCACTACTTTACAGACTCATAGCTCAGGACTGGGCAATACAGCATGTTGATTTCATAAGAAGTGATTTTAAAAGCATGTACTCCAGAATATAGTATGGGCTGTCTCTACTGTTAGAAAACAAAAAACAACTATCTACTGCTGCACAGATCATAAATAATTCCTATTTCATTTGAAAGTCCTTTTTACCCATGCGTAAAGAAATATACTAAAAAGCAAAGTGGACAGAGTTTTAAGCTTACACTCAGAAATCTCAGACATAATGTTACCTCCAAGGCTATTATTCTTTGGTGCCCAACTACATTAAACCCCAATAAAAAGGATCTTAGCATGCATCTCCATACCAGACCAATGTCAGTATGGCTTGCAGGACCAGTATTTGCATGAACAGACTGCGCTAAACTTTAAACCGCTACTGAACTGAAGAAACTGCTTGCTGAACTAAAAATAATCTGGTTCTGATCTTTAAAAAATAAAATGTTTCTGTATATAGCAAGTCATGCTTCTTTTATAGACAATTTGTGTATGCACAATATATTTGTGTATTACATACATTATCAAAAGGTTGTGGCTGTGTAATTATCCAAACTGATATTTCTTTTATTTCAATATGCATGTTTATTTTTAAAATGAATATTCCCCACCACACTAAGAAGTGATTTTACATTATACCGCTTTATACATTATACCTAAATACAGATGACAGAGTAGAATGAGAAACTCGTCTCCAATATCACCCTTGGAAGCAGTTCAACAAAAGGAATACTGTCATTAAAAATATTAATGAGTTCAACTCTATGTTCCTGCACGGAATCTGGGAAAAACACAAAAACCCAGACTTCCATAATGCTATCCTGCAACATAAAAGTAAAACCAAAATAATGAATGTATAATATTTTAAAATCAGGAGAGCCACTTTCTAGAACTGAAAATGTCTTATGGTTTAAAGTCTGCAACATATCTGTTATTGTCAACCTTCGCTGAAGTTCAAATATTTTAAAAAAACCTACAGAACTGTATCCTTAAAAGAATCAAATTTTTAATTTTTTTTCTTTTTAATTCAACTCTTACTTTCCCCAGCACCGTTGTTACAAACAATAAAAGATCTGAACCTTTAATGAAACTCTACAAATTCTTCCAGAGTTTTAGGAATCTGGTTTTTGTAATTGATTTCATGCTGCTGCACAGCTCTGGCTGCCAGGCACTTAAGGCTCATCTTCATTTGAGTTTTGAGTAGGATCTCAGACACCCCAGTAGTACTTTTATCTAGGGGGGTCTTTTTCTGTTTGTTGGTCATGTCTGTGTGAGCCCCTGCCTCCACCAAGCTGATGATAATGGCATGCAAGGTCAGGAAATCGCTAATGGGTCTGTTGTATTGCACGATGATGTGAAGAGGGCTGTTCCCCTCGTTATCCACGGCATTCACTTGAGCGCCACAGCTGATCAGCAGCTTGGTGACCAGGGCATTGGGAAAACTACACACGTCATTGGTGTGGAAATCATCTACAGGCGTATTGGGGTTAATGGCGAGGTGCAGCAACGTGGACCCTTCCTTGGACCGGGGATCCAGCTGAATCAAGTTGTAGATCTGCTTATTGACTCGAGCTCGCTCCTCTTCGTTGCACTGAGTTTTGGTGGAGATGCAGACGAGATAGAGGAAGGTGAAAACGTTGGACTCGTAGTTGTCTGTGGCCGCGTGGATATCGCTTTCCTGAATTATTTTCATTCGCGACATTTCTCTCTCGATCTCCACCACACTGCATTTCAACACGTTCTCTATATCCTTCGCTTTCACTGGCTCATTCAAATGGATCATTTGGGAGAAGACCTGGGCGAACCGAAGCAAGTCTTTGTGAGTATTCTTGCTGCCCTTCTGTCTGAGCTCCAGTGCATGAAGCCATAACTTGATGCACTTATCAAACTCCATGTTATCTGCATACACAGCTCCCCTGTAAATAATAGGATGAGAAACATCGATGTTGTCTGCTCCCAAAATCCGTTCACGGACTATCAATCCTTCCATATGAAGGGCATCCCGGTCCTGCCTCAACACCTCTAGATCGCTCAGAGTCCTGCACTCAGTGCGACTGCCATAGGCGTCTATTGGAGGAAGGACGTCTTTCTCTATAACGTTGCCGGGATCTCTATATCGCTCCAACATTGCCAGGTACAAATAGTGATACGTTTTCAGAATGTCATAGTTTTCTCGGTCATTGGCGAAAGAGGCGCCCAGTAGCTCTAAAGCTTCGATGCGGCTTTTCCGGTCGCAGTCCACGTGAGACAGAAGAAGTTCAACCACATCGGCTTTGCAGCTTTCAGCCGCCACTTTGAAGGGAGTCATTCCATGACCATTGACCACCATAGCAGCTTTCCATCTGACCAGCTCCTTCACTATCTCCAGGTGGCCGGCCTCCGCTGCGAAATGCAAGGCAGTAGCTCCGCAGTGGGCTTTCGCATTGGGGTCGGCTTTCTGCTCAAGCAGGTACTTCACCACGTCCGTGTGGCCCTTGTAGGATGCGATCATAAGGCAGGTGTTGTCATACTTGTTGGCAATGCTGATGTTTGCGTGGTTCTCCACCAGGTACTTAACAATATCCAGTCTGCCGTCGAAGCAGGCTGCCCGCAGAGGCGTGGAGTTGGTCACAGTGGTGTGGTTCACATTTGCATGCTGAGTGACCAGCAAACGGACAACCTCGAAATGTCCAGCGCCTGCTGCACACCACAGAGCAGTGGCCCCATCAATAACGTATCTGCAATGTCAAAACACAGACTATATTGTAGAGATGTTGTAAGTTTTCTCCCCAAAGCAGGCCCATCTTATACAGGGCTGTTACTGACCTTGACACCACGATCATGTATAGTCACTAACTTAATGTCAATGTATATTGAGTATACAGTACAACAAGCATATACAATTTAAATATCTGGGGGATTTAGCAGAATAAAGATGCTTGAATTGCAGGTGAAATGGCGTTCCATTGCCGGGAAGTACATTTTGGCTAAACTGAAAGCTCTGATTGTATATAGTGTAAGATTGAACAAAGTCCTCTTACTGTAACTTCAGATCAATCTCAGCAAACATTTAAGCAAACTTTAATACCAAAATAAAAACTTTTAGAAGTGCAGTATATGACTCTTAACAGTCCAAAATCAATTAAGATCTATATATTTTTGTATTGTGTGTATAGTTTCTATATTATGTTTGTGGGGAATTGGTATGTGAACAATTTATGCAACTATCCAAGTTATGCACTGTGTAGCTCGTCGCAAACAATTTAGTGTAGAGTATTTTGTCTCGGCCGATTTTTTTTTAAAGCTATCTAGACACTAAAGTGTACAATGGCGTATGCTGTACAGTAAAATCAACAAACGCTGTAATATTTAACTCGCTGAACACAGTGCGGGGAAGACAAGAACAGCAAGGCACCAACTTACCCATCAAATCTCACAGTACCGGTTTGCTCTGTATCGACCCGGTAGTGTTCCAGCAGCAAGCGAACAACCTTTGCATGCCCGTTTCTCGCCGCAATGATGAGCGGGGTGGACCGCTGACCCCCGTGCTCGGTCACATAGCTGAGCAGGTACCGTGTCTCCCCTTCACAGTGATTGAGCAGCAGGGCAGCTAAAGTCAGCACTCGCCCTTCGCTCGCCGCTTTGTACACGTACCCGGCCAACGAATCCATCCACTCCCGCCCTGGCTGCTTCTTAATTGTCTTGTTTCGCACAAATCGCCCAGAAGCTTCGCCGTTCAACGACCAGCCTCCCATTAAATTTACAAAACAAGACTCGCCATTCACACAAAACACTTGTCTTTGAAGCGAAACATTGCGCTGGCTAATAAGTCACCACCCAAATAAAATAATAAATATATATATATAGATAAAATAATAATAATAATAATAATAATAATAATAATAATAATAATAATAATAATAATAATAATAATAATAATAATAATAAATAAACACGTCTGTTGTTTACCAACTCATCTTATTTTTGTTTTACTTTTCAAAACAGTTTAGAACTGACAACATATTCCAGGCAGGTTGAAGTAAACAACCCGACATTTCGCTTCGTACACAGGTAAAGTTACAATTCTTAACCCTTCACTGCAGAATATCCAGTCCATATTTTGAGTATTTTAAAGTGTTTTTCATCACTCAGTTTCTGAATAAATGTTGTCTGTGCACCTTTCACACAGGATGAACTACAGGACCCGTTTGCATTCCAACTAAAAAGTCTTCCGATCAGAAAACTGAGTGTCGACAAATGTGTCCGGACTAGTGTCTTTATTAACGTTGCACACAATGCTGCTGGGTAGCGAAACGGAAGCAGCCTCGGTTACTGAAATAGTGTAATGAGTGTTAATTTCTCTGGAAGTGAATGTTTGCAGGGTGCATTTAATAAGCCTACAATGTTTATTTTGTTTTCAGCACGACCGGTTGCTTTATTCATCAGTTTACGATAAGTGGCCATTTTGGTTAATATATAATGTCTGTAAAGTATAATATATTTTGGTTATGATATAATGTTTGTAAAAATACCGATTTTCAGTAGACTTACACTCCCGTTCCCTTTGTCACATTTAAAGGATCAATAAACGTAGACTGTAATGATCCGGTGCAAACGTTCCTTCACAGCACGTTTAGTCTTCTGAAGCCAATGTTATTGGGTTTATGGCAGAAACATTGTCTCTCGAAATAACATAAAAGACAGAAGAAACTTGGGTTTATGTATAACGAGGAATAAGCTACACTGGGGAGATAAAAAAAATAGCGAGTGATATGCCAGAAACAATACTTTTAGAAAAACAAAGTATAATATTAATTATTATGCAACAACTTGTGCATACGGATTTACCCTTTTTATTTATTTTAATTTACTCTATAAAGCAAGCAGCGCAGCAATTCAGGATTGTAAAGTATTCAGTAAAAAAAAAATGTTAAGAGGTTTGTTATAATTTTAAAAAAACGTATTACATCAAATTACATAAACAGAGCAAAGGAAGGCACCACCGCCCCTTAAATCCATAGCATAACATACCCCATTACAAAATACTTCACAAAATGTATCCTTAGCTCGGCCAGTCAGGGCTCATTCTGTGATAAATGTGTAAAAGCTTTGATTAATAACCTTTAAAAAGGCGGGGGTGACGTGTGTCCAGCAGATTATTCCTGAGGTACACTCGCAATGATACTTGGAAATGTATGCACTGTGCATCCCATGAAACAAAACCAACACAACACACAATAGTATACAGTTACCTTACAGGTGTACATCTGTGTAGAGAAATTAGTATTTTGAGCAGTAATGTTGAGAAATTCTAAATCTTATATTTGTGACTTTTTTTTTTTTTTTTGTAATAACTATCAGTAGCCCGCATTACCAAGTTATATTATTATTCTCATCATCTGGATGTATCCGTCCTGGATCGTTTTCCTAGCATAGTACAATAAAGAAAATTAGAACCTACGTCAGGGGTAAACCACGGTTTAAACTGTAACATTGCTTTATAATGTGCCACACGTCAGTCAGGCCTTTTCTTTTAAAAGCGTGGACATATCAATATTTCAGGATTGTTAAATGCAAGGAATCGAGTTACTTTTACGGTCATGCCTTTATTGCGACACATCATTTATTTATCTTGCTGTTTTCCCGTGCATCATTTCACGGAACCGCCGCACAATTTGCAGAGATAAACTCTCGAGATAATCCTTAAAAACTGTGTTGCTGGAAATCTGTCGATTTATTTTTTCAGTGCACAAACACACACTACACCAGGGCAATGCGGCGGACCCAGGCATCGCTGAGACCTCTCACACTACAGCATCGCCGGGGTTAATCTTAGAGAAAGGCAGAAGATTGCTTATCCAAGACGTTTATTTAAAAGCATATTGAGGTGTAAGGGAAACTGCTTTTAATGTTACAGCGCTGTAACCGAATGAGTCAATCTACGTTGCATCTAGGGTCAGAATAGCAGCTACACTTTGTAAACACGGCGAGTGGAGTGGAAGCAGAGGGGCTCACCAATTAACTGCACGCTGATACAACAGTATACTAACTACAGTACACTAGTACACTACGTGGGTGCTGGTAAATTGCTTTGTGTGTTTTTTTTCAGGATCGAGAGAAGTTATCTTGCTGAGCCTGTCTAGTGATGACGTGTTGTGGGGAGGGATATTTATTCTTCAAGAGGGGAGATGGAAGCCAGTATGCGGAAACGGCAGAACCCCGTGATGTTCCAAGGATCTGTTTTTCACCAAAGGTTTGACAAAATGAACTACCATTACTCACAATGCAAACACGCCGACACAGCTTTCCGTAAGCACAGCAACAGAAAAGTCTTGAAGTTAGGATCTTCCCCTGCTGCGGAGAGGGACCACGTGTCTGTTTAAAGTAGTACAGAAACATTCATTAAGGAAACAGCTTTTAATTGACAACCTGTGTTTAATAAAAGGGGCGGTTTTCAGGCTGCCTGCCTAATCAGTTCTAATCATGTCTTCAAACTGCTTGCAAAAGGGGATTCCCCCCCCAGCAGACACGGGTCACGTGAGTCAGAGTCATCCAGTAAGAAGCCCCAGTTCCACCTGGACCTGTGGTTTTACTTCACTGTGCAGAACTGGCTGCTGGATTTTGGGCGCCCAATCGTAATGGTGAGTCTGGACAGGCAGGACAAGCCCAGTACAACACTGTTTTCTGTAACAAAGATTGTGCTCCATTTCAGTGTTTTCATTCTACCACATGCATACAGCACTGGAGGTACTGCTGGCATTATTCAATGCCCTTTAAAGCTCAACTAATCTAGCCCAGAGTGTTTGCAAAGCAGCCTGGGAAGCCCTTTGCTCAATATGTGTTAGGTTCAGTGATGCAGGACAGATCTGGTGCCATGGTTCTTTTGGGAGCAGGGTTAGTGTTTAGTGCTGTTGATCCTGTATTTGGAATGTCAGCATCTTACTTGTTCTCCACAGCTGCTTTATCTTACTTGTGTTTCATTTGTGGGGATATTTTCAGATCATTCTGCCGCTGGAGTGGTTCCCATTGAACAAGCCCAGTGCTGGTGATTACTTTCATATGGCTTACAACGTCATCACCCCTTTTCTTCTGCTCAAGGTAACTGGTACCCTGAAAATCTGAAACAATTTAGAATGAGATACTCTTGCTCTGTAAATTCTTGACTGCATGCACCCATGTTTGAAGTTGTAGTGCTAAAACTCAGTTTCGCATTTGTGTATGTCAGATAATTTACCACCTTTTTATAAAAAAACAAATGTTATTAAGTTATTCATAATTAAAGATTTGTTTTTGCGACTATTTACAATCTGATATTCCTGAAACTTTTATGCCACTTGAAAAGGTAATCTTTGTGAGTAATAAAGGACTGTTCATTGAAGTAGTGATTGTCTTTGTTTTTTTCTCTCTTCAAATCCCAGCTTATCGAAAGATCTCCGAAAACGCTGCCGAGGTCGGTGGTCTATGTCTGCATAATAACATTTGTGATGGGAGCTAGCATTCATCTGGTGGGGGATTCCATCAATTTTTTTTTGTTTAACTTTTCCCATTAGACATTACCATGGCTTATTTCGTAATATGGCTGTTTGTGTTCATTAAAATGTTTTGGGAATTCTCAGTATGATTGTTCTCGTTATAAATGGTCTCTTTAATGCTCAACGTTCCCTTATAAAACGAGTGCTACCCAGTTTAACAGGAGCTTTTTCTACGGCAGGTACATTCCGTTTTTCTTGATACTATTCCTATACTTCACCGGGTGCTTCACTCACGCTAAGGAAAGGAAAGCAATGCCTTTGTCTGGCTTCTTGTGGGACCAAGTGGCCTCTATTACTGGTGAGTAAATCTAGTTGTGGGAGGGGGCACTGTAACCCTCCCTGACAGGGAGGGGAGCTTGCTGCCCCCCCAGAGGTAATGGAGGGGAGGATGGAGACATGAAGAAAAACTTATAAAATGTGAAAGTCTCCTGTACCATGCCATGGCTAAAACTGATCATACATGAGATGAATAATTCATTGTAAGCAGTTTGCTTTACCGTAGATTCATTTACGTGTCTTTTAAAAAAAGCTTAATGTTTTCAAATTGATCATTTCTGTGTCTGCGGATTATAGGGGATGGGGGGGGGGGGGGGGGGGGGGGGTGGGGCAGAAAGTCTGATTTAATGTCTGGCATATATCACAGCAGTATACTGTATAGTAATCAACACAACAGCCTTTGAGATATTGGCATCATATCATGAAATAAAAATGATAGAACTTCTTGACTTTTAAAACAGGTTCCAGCTATTGCTTTTCTCTACCATCCAGCACTGTGGAATGTGAGGGTACCAGAATTTTGCTCATGAATGATAAACGATGACCTACTTTTGCACAACTTCTGGCATCTCATTGGTTGTGCTAATAATGATGTCGCACAAGTGGTTGCAAGTGGTTATTTCACATATTGTAGATGTAGCTCACTGTGATCTATTTGCCTTGTTTTCCAGGTACCTTGTAACGGAGGGTCAGATTTTCATCCTGTACATTTTCACGTTCTTCGCGATGATGGCTATTATAATGCACCAGAAGCGCAAAGGCTTCGTCCTGGACAGCAATGGGCTCTTTCTTTTCTACACCTTCTGCATCACCCTCGCACTCATCACAGTCTGGGTGGCTTGTTTGTGGAACGACAAGATCTTGAGAAAAAAATACCCGGGGGTTATATACGTCCCCGAGCCGTGGGCTTTTTATACTTTACACGTGAAGGACCAGCATTAGAACCACGAGCAGTGGCCTCTGTTCTCCAGTACAGCAGATGGGATATTTTGCTCACAACACAGTACATTATTTCCTTCTGTGCAAAAGTATTCTCAGGCTGTGCCAAGGACTCTACTTACTTGGATCAACAATTCTAGCAAGAGATAGTTTAACTAACTGATGACTAGCAACCCGCTCCCTGGTAAGCCTGCACTGTATTAAATATGCAATTATTGTAAACTCCAGGAGCAATGCTGTCTAGAGGAGCTTTTTCCTAGGACAGACTGAAGAAGTGCAATTTTTAAAATATGCTTCATTGACTGTACATTCAACTTCAGCATTACAACACAGGTGGCGATGTGAAGAAAGACAGAAGTTATGCCCTAGAGCTCAGTAGTTAAAAAGGAACAGTGTCCATATGCTCATTTAGAATATTACGTAAACTAAAACTGAGAAATATTTTTTCTGCCTTCATTAGTCAAAACAAACAGCAGTTTCCCCATGGGTCCTCCTGGATATGTTATATATTTCCTGCCTGAGCCTACAATGTTAACTGAGCTGGCAGTTTAATTCACAATGTAATAGTGCAGCCAGATTGCTTCAAGGAGAAAGGAAGCTTTGTAAACCAACTGGCAGGCCAGCAATGCCTGATGTTTGACGAAGGGGTGTGCCCAGAATACTAAAAGGTTGACTAATGCATTAAACATTTACGTGGGTCAAGCGAAAGCACACATGGTGTTTTACTTCGGTAAAGTACATGAATGTAACAGATTTACAACGTGTAATTCTAACTATACTCTGGTGTTCCATTTGATATTCTTAAGCGTGCCATTCTCCTTGCTGATTTCCCTGATGCGCTGGCACGGCGCACAGGAACAGGAACCTATAGGAGAAATCAT
>NC_054570.1:0-25000 GCF_017654505.1 Polyodon spathula | reverse complement strand
AAAAAAAAGTGCTTCAATATTTTACAGAAAGCGAGTTTGAGGCGTCGGGCATGCCGCGTGTGTGCGTTATCTCTCCTCTAAGGCTTTTCCGTTCGGCTCCTGCTCCCCCTCCTCTTTCCTCTTGTGGCGTGCGCTCTGGAAGAACCCCAGCTGTGGAGCGGAAAAGGAACCTGATTTTGGTGTGAAACTGGTTTCGATGACATGTATTGTTTTCTGCCCAATAACATTACCACCGCAGCATCTGAATAATATACAGTAGTTTGCATTCAGATCCGCCCATAAATTGCTTATGAATTACTGTCAGTGCGTATAACATGTGCCTCACCCCCACAACAGCCTTACCTTCCACAGCGCTAGAATCAGTAAAGCTAGAAGCAGCAACCCCCCTATCGTACTGCTGATAATGATCCACATGGGTATGACGTAATCGTCCTCTTTCGTAATCTCCAGGATTATCTGAAAAAGAAACAGAACATTTCACGTGATTAGACCGTGTCACAGGGACTGAAGAATTCCTGCTCCCTGCCATGAGGACAGCTGGCAACCCTGATGGTACAACACTCCCCGTACTGGGTGGCATTGCCCTCCCTTCCCCTATAGTGTATATCACTCTGTGCCAGTCCCCTGCCACACAACTCTAATACAACAAGGCAATGCAGCGTGTGTTCAGCAGAGTTCCAGCCGGAGAGAAACTCCATGTGTCCAGAGAATCTAACAGGGCTGTTTCATGGACCATTGGAAATGACTACAGGTGCAATAAGAAAAGGCAGTGAAGCTGCATGTAAGACATCACAAATGAGGTCACAAGGATACACACAGCCACTCTGTGTTTAAAAGGATCAGTGTAACATAACCAGGCCTGAAGGTGGCAGCACAGTACTTTTCTATAGAATAAAATGAAGGCTGCCCAGCTTAGGTGCATTTGCTCCTGAAGTTTTCAGGATATTCGTTTTGCATTACATAGAAGAGCAGAAAGCAAACAGGGCTTTCTTTAAATGCTCCTTCAAACACAGGTTCTATAAACGGCCAAATAGCCATGCTTCTGCAGTGACGTCAGCAGCAGGAGGTTATATCGGTTCTGTTTCACATTGGGAAGCAATGACTCGGGTGTCTGCGTCAACAGTACTCACATGACGAACAGACTTGTCTTCTCGTAGAAACATTGGACTGGACGCCTCCAACGCTATACTGGCGATAGTAACAAGTGCCAGTGATTTAAATTTAACCTGAGAAAATCAAAATAAAAACACGTCATGTATACCACTTTTTCCAAGATAACAATTCACGTTTTAAAGTCGAATTGAAATATGCATTGTCGATTATGATCAGATGCTAAGTCAACTGCATGGACCTGCAAATCCATATTCAGGATTTGTGCTTCCTGCAGTGGCTCCAGTCAGCCATCAGAGGGCGATCTCTCCCGTCTATACTCACTGTTTTCAGAGAATCTGTCCTCAGCACGCCACTGATGTGAACGTGGAGTTGCTTATACGGTTGAAGATTCACTCTGCACGTCACAGGAATGGTGACAGCGTTACTGTGATTCTGTTGGGAAACAGTTATAAAACATGAGCTGAATGCAACTGAATACAGTCAACTTACTGTACAGTATATGCATTGATATTCCTTTTCATGCAGCCAGTGATATAACATGATTTTTAATCGATTAATCAATCGGATTTAAAAAGGAGCATGGTTTCTTTATCTAAGTTATTATACACGTGTAAAGAGTTATTATTTGAAGATTTGAGTTTACCAGCTGTGGATAATGCCACAAGTCTTCTGAGTAGGTCCGCTTGTATGCTATCGTATTAGGAGCTGTGCAAAATGTGCCTTCTTTCTAAAAAACAATGAATAATCATTATAATAAATAGCTTAGACAGATACATGTGTTCATTATACATTAGAAGAAAAATAACGACTATATTTACAGGTACTAAAATAAAAGTGACATTTACTCACTGGTACCTTTGACTCTACCAGCAGATTTAGTTTGAATTCCTTTAAAGGCAGGTTCAGTAAGTAACCAGTGCTTGAGTTTCCCTACAATATTCAGTTGATGTCCACTGGGAAATCTGGAAGTCATATCTGAACAGTCAACATACACACCTGATCAATGTAGAAATCGATCAACTCCAAAAGCTGGTTGCCACTTTTTGTAACTCCAGGGATTTCGATATTCAATAGCAAATTTAGCACAGGGAAAAAGCCCAAATTTTGAATCTGTAGTTGAAAACATAAATACATCAAATGTAGTTTCAAACACAAATGTAATCCCAGCGGCACAAATCTATGGTATGTTTAGTTTCATTCTAGATATGGAATAGAACAGTCCTTTGAAAGCAAAAATCCAGGAGGACAATTGAAACTGTCATTCAGTGTTAATCTTCAGAACCAACAATTTCACCTGTTGATTCAATGTATCTGTACATATTGGGTTATCTGTCTTTCTATCCACCCATCTATCTATCCCATTAAAGGACAACAAGAAGCTCTCATTACATAAGAACATAAGAAAGTTTACAAACGAGAGGAGGCCATTCGGCCCATCTTGCTCGTTTGGTTGTTAGTAGCTTATTGATCCCAGAATCTCATCAAGCAGCTTCTTGAAGGATCACAGGGTGTCAGCTTCAACAACATTACTGGGGAGTTGGTTCCAGACCCTCAAGATTCTCTGTGTAAAAAATTGCCTCCGATTTTCTGTTCTGAATGCCCCTTACCTGGAATGTGAAGTTGAAAGGGGGGCTGATACGATGGTGCTTTTCCAGGGAATTGCTTGCTTTGATCTCATAGTGAGTGAGGCTGGAGTCCCTGTGGAAGGGAGAGAAGCTGCTGTCATTGAAAGCAGCTCCCTTGTCTTGTAATACTGCCGCTGGGTCAGGCAAAATGACAGAGGTTTGCTTTGTTCACCACCCCCCCGTTTTAAAATTTCTCACTTGTGCCCTTGCAGGATTTCTCCCTAGCTGGTATTTTATGAATAACTGGTATATTGATCTTAGAGTGCTGGTGTATTTTTCAAAGATACTTTCATGTGTGCTTTGGAATTGGTTGCTGTGAAAAAGTGTGATATGCTTTTGGGTTTCCTTTAACTGGATAACAGCATCAACATTTAAAATAACCTCACAGTGATTAGAAAATTAAAAGCAGTATATTGGAAGTGTGTGCAGTAAAAAATATACCTTGTAAACAGAAGCTCCGCTTCATACTTTAATTGATGAAAAATAACATTTGAATTATCATGGATGGTCATTTCATCTTCTTCTCCATCACTGAGAAAAATAAACAGAACCGTTTAGAACTGGCCCACCCTTGAATAGTGTGAGAAGCACACTTGTTTTACATAGATTCCCCATGAATATGTTCTCATTTACATATATTTCTAATGGGATTTTTGCAGAATGTTTAGTGGTCCAATGTTGTAACTGCGCAATGATTTTAAAGGGAAAGTCAAATCCTATTTCCCTGAATTCCCTTAATCAATACTACATGATTATATTTACTTATGTAGTAAATCACATACAAGTTTATAATGAAACATTTCTCTGTTCTGGAGAGCTCTGGAACAGAAATCCACAGTTTCAATCTGATGTTATTAAAGGTTAAACTTAATTGTTAAGTTGTACTGCAGTCAGAAAGCTGTGATACAGCAGCCAACCCTACTCCAGCTGGATAAGTAACGTCTTTAAGCGACATTGAGCTTGTTAAAGTTTAAACAGCGCTAAAGTAGTGCGGTCGAGCTGTCAAACAGATAAGGAATAAGTAATGACAGAGAGACAACCTGTTGGCAGACAGGACGATCTGCACATGATCCAGGAAAACAGACCTGCTGAACTCAAACTCCAGACGGAAAGCTACCTGCGGAGAGAGGCGAGCACAAGGCTTCAGACAGCAGGCACTGGACCCATTTACAGCTGTGTTAGTGCCGGTGCAGTGCCTGACCAGGGAGACGGTATAACCCAGGCAGGGACAGTTTAATCAACATTGTGACCATGGGGAGTGTCTGGTTTTTAATACAGCAGACTAGCCCTTCTTCACTCTCTGTTTAAAGACCAGCTGACCATCAAGACCTCTCTCTGCCAGTCTGTTTCATCTTGGAGACAGTCTGAAGATCCCTGTCTGTTTGTGTATGGTTTATATTTAGTTAGTGCCACAGCACAGCATGTCCTGGGGCAACACATTTTATAATCAGATCTGCAGACAGTTAGAGAGGTTTTCTGATTCCATGTCTAGACAGCGTCACCAGAGACCACAGTCCCTGAAGTGCACAAAAACATGCATCACACTCACAACACCGTTCCATAATTGCACTGCATTGGTATTCCTCAAACTTCTAGGCTGTTTCAAAGACAACGTCATGAAGAAACATTCTCAGTTTAACACTAATGGAGTTAAGCTGTACAGCGTTATATACACTGTTGCATTATATTTCTCTTTAGTTTCTTCACATGACTGCTTGCTGGATTGTGACAATAACCGTGAATATTTTGGCTACAATCGCGCATGTTTTTGTGATTTTTTGCATTGCAAACACTGTCACCTAGTGGCTATATCTTACTTTGTTTTTTCTGGGACCTTTTTTGGAAATAATCTAAAAGTGCCAATCAGAGGCAAAAAGTTAATTCCAAAAGTGGAGGAATGTTCACAAATTCTATTACTGAGATGTATTTGTCTGTTTTTTTTTTGTTTACCTCTTTTTTGAGTAGGAGTGTTACTTCCAGCTTCTGGTGAGATCCCAGGTAGGTTACCAAAGATTACAGTCTCTTTCTAGCCATTCATTGTCACCCCCTGTACTCCCCATTGTAGGATGGAGGGTTAAATAAAGGAGCAGCACCGAGTAAGAGAAGGTTCTGCATGATGCATTCTTCCTGACAGACAGCCAGGGCCAGACTGTCATACTCTATAACTCTCCCAGCTGAGCCACGGGATCCAGTGGAGACACACACAGGCTCTGAGAAGCACTTCCAACAACAATAGAGGAGTGTCATAAATAGCAGGTTTCTAAAAACGCAGCTGCAATAACCTCAAGCTGCACAGATGATTGTAATATTAGGGAGCTCGCTGCGATCCAGACTTCCAGATTTCCATTTCCAGCATTAGCTTTGTCTTGGCTGGGCTCAGGCTGTCTGATGCCACGCAGATACATTCTTAGACCTCATAGACCATTACAGAAGTGGCCTTCTGGGTCTCATTTCTTTAAAAAGAACAGCAATGCAAAAGAGCTGGCAAGCAGGAGTGTGGGGATTCTTTTCTGTGATGATTAATTAACGCTCTCAAAAGATGCTGGATAGGTCATATTAAGTTAACCACAGAGTAATCTGAAATAAACCACAGTTCCCATGTTAAATCTCCATTAAGTCCTGCTTCAAGACCATCACATGGATTTCACTTGTGACCCAAGCTGGATTTGAACCCAACCCTCCTTGGATGAATGTTTAACTCAAATGATTCAGTAGGGCAAGCTCGGAATATTAAATTCAACAGAACGGGCAAGGCTCTTTCTCTTTGTTAGTCTAGAGTGGAAAAACAAACTCAAAGCACTGGATTTCTGTTTTTATATTAGAATGCTGCATGAACTTGCGTCACAATTGAGTCCAGATGCCACTAAACTGGAAACAGCTTTCGTTTTCACTACAGATCCCACACGTTAATCTTATTGCATTTTCTCAAGCTGATTATGCCAAAATGTGTGATGATTTTAAAGACTAATGTTCACAGGCTGCATCATCAAGACTACACAGCTTAGAAAAATAATCTGTGTTATCATAGCTGGGTTTGAACCCAGGTCTTCAGGGTGTCAGCGTGACAAGTTATACAAGCTCACGCCTCCTGAACAGGACTGACTTATTTGCTATGATCTTTTTTTCTGATTAAGTGACATTTTCCTTCCTTCCAGACAGGCCTGTCTCTGAGAACACATTTTATTTGTTATGTATTGCAAGTGGTTAGCTTCTGTCACTGATAAACTCTTCAACTTCTAATATGAAGCCTTCTAAAGAAACAGTGAGCTGTTTTCAATGACAATAACTCAGTGATGAATTCTATAAATGAACTGCAGGTTTCAGATCCCAGGGGGGCCTCCAAAATCGTTAGGACGGTACACACATTGAAAGAACTGTACCGTTACGGCTCTTGAGATAAACAAAAAAATCGGAAACAGTTTACATTACCCAACTTGACAAGCCTGATAGGTTTTTATATTTTTCTAGAGGCTTACGTGAAAGTGTATTAACATAATTTGCTTCTAATTCCTCCCGCTCATAGTGGTTGAAATGTGCAACAGTCTTCAGAATGGCTCATAGTTTCGTCACTTTGAGTGCCTCGGGAAACATCAGGAATCGACACAGTCTTGGAAATAGAGACTGATTGTCGTCTATCAGCACTGTTCTGTATTGCTTTTCATATTCTACTAAGGAGCATAAAGAAAGTGCCTCTCCAGTTAATTAAAAAAAAAATCTTGAGCCAGGAATAATCCAATAGGCTAATTATTTACAAAGGTGCACATGCTTTCTAAATAATGAAACGGAGTGAAAACACACACAGAGACAATCTCTCTCTTCTGCAAGCTCTGCGCGGGAATCTGCTCAAGCCTGACTTACCTCTGCCTGGGATCTGAAGAAAGGGAGGCTGACATTGCACACTTTGTTGTGGTTCACATTGTCTTCGTTGCCGCACTCAATCTTGATGTCTGAGTTGTCCTGTCATGAAACGTGCACTCAGATTTATAAAATCAAAAGGAGAAAAAAAAAAATACAAAATAAAAAAAATACAGGGCAATACAATTCTCTCTGTTTGCTTTATGTTTTAACTTGTTACCACTTACCTGTAAAAAATGTGACTTTCTAGTGGAGCAACATGAGAAACGCTAACTGGCTGTATCGATATTGAAATTCAACCCTTTTTTAAACTGTTTAAAAAGGTTTCATGGACTGCAAACTTGATTTTATCAGGGATGCACATAAGACTCCCATTGCATAGCAGTTTGATTCATTTCTAGTTTTACTATGAGTTTGATAATAAACACCTGAGCTTGTTATCTATACACTGGGGCTAATCAAACCTTGAATGGGTGAAACTGCCATGCAATAGGAGTCTTATTTCTATCCCTGTTTAGTTAATCCAAAAATATTTTTTTCTTTTTAAACCCTTGCAGTCCTTAACTACCCTTGCGGTGTGTCTCTAGATTTGGCCACACTGTCCCTTCATAATCGAAGCTGCTGCTCTTTGAGTTACCTTAATGGTGAGGCTGGCGAAGTGCAGGTTGTGTGAGTAGGTGATGTTGAGTTGTGTGCTGTAGGCGTTCTCTCCTCTGTTCCTCAGCACAGCGTCCACGGCCAGCCTGCGCCTCCCGCTCTGGATCACACGGCTAGACCCCAGCGCCATGGCGTGGTGGCCACACAGGGACTCGGGGGCCCGCAACACCATGCGGCAGTACTCTCTGGGGACCGGGCAGGAAAAGCAGCATTAGGGCAAGCGCAGCTAGAAAACTGAAACCCTGAAGTTGCCCTTTATGCATGCTGTTGTCTTTCTGTTTAGATAGTTCAGTTACACTGTCAGTTCTGTTCAATTTCCCGACTGCTTGATACCAATAATTCTGCACTGCCTCCCCTTTTTCACTCCTGCTGAGATCCTCTGATTCCAGACCCTGTAGATAGGAACTCTGGTTCCAGACCCTGCAGATATGAACTCTGGTTCCAGACCCTTTAAATATGAACTCTGGTTCCAGACCCTGTAGATATGAACTCTGGTTCCAGATGCTGTAGATAGGAACTCTGGTTCCAGACCCTGTAGATAGGAACTCTGGTTTCAGACCCTGTAGATAGGAACTCTGGTTCCAGACCCTGTAGATATGAACTCTGGTTCCAGACCCTGTAGATAGGAACTCTGGTTCCAGACCCTGTAGATATGAACTCTGGTTCCAGACCGTGTAGATATGAATCATCTCTTTACAGAGACTCTTCCATGTGTTCACTCACCTCACGTCTGGGATGTCCGGTGTGCTGTGAATGGTCAGATCAGGAATGCAGCGCTCATCCTCATCACAGCCGTTCCAGAAGGATAACTGCAGGGACCAAGGCATGGACACTTTAAACCAGGGCCCCTCCAGTCTGATGTCGGACCAGCTCGGCTCTACTTAGCAAATGCAGGATTACCTCTTTACAAGTGCGGTTAGCTGACTCACAGACCCGTCTGGTAATTCTACATTCTCTGGTAATATAGAACCCTATTGATTACTTTATAAATGCACTACACCTGGAAGTGTATTAGAATAGATAGGAGTCAATTAGAACCAATCAGATCACTACTGATCATTAATAGGTCCAAAAAGATATGAGCAGGATTCTATGGTATGATATTCTGTGCATCAGTAGTTGATAGTTGCATTAAACTTTTGGGGTATACTTTTAGTAGTGTGGTTTTTATTTACCTGCTGCATTGTATGAACTCTTAATTCATTTATTAATAAGTCAGGTTTACATTTATTTTCCCCAAGGATAATCTATAGAAGCAATGTTACTTACAGATGCCTTTACTACAGTTGGCCACCCATCATCAAGCACTGGCCCCTCATCAGGATACAGCATCCCATACTCCAGAGTGAAAACCACTGGCCGCATGTAGTCTGTGGTTTCCTGCAGAGTAATCGTGAGAGCACACTAAATACAGTCTAAGGGATGAAGGACATTCACAAAGGGGCATGCACAGCGTGTTATAACAGTGCCATTAAAACTACCACCAAAACAGTACAAAACAGGGCAGATCCTTTTATTAATACACATGTGTATAAATAATTACTGGAATGATGATCAAATCAACATCAAATCCTGCCACATCTACAGATTAACCGGTAAATGTGTAGATTTACCAGCTCAGTGGCCAATGTATAAAATAACTGAGGAGATGGTAGGTAGGAGGTGAATTCAGAAATAAAGTAACATCAGGGAGCTTAATGGCAAAAAAAAAATTAAAAAAATTCTATTTCTATAAGATCTTTTAGGTACTGTACTTGGGTAAATTAACTTCACTGCATCCCTTCTTGCATTATTATTATTATTATTATTATTATTATTATTATTATTATTATTATTATTATTATTATTATTATATTGTATTTAGCAGAGACTATGTATTAATGTTTTGTCCTGTATAGAGACATGATTAGAAACAGATTTCCCAATTTTATTTTAAAATTGACCACAGGACAAACATTAGGCATGGTAATAATTACATCTCTTCAACAAAACTCATGCCTCTACTAAGTGTGTTTTGGTGTTACTAAGTTGAATTCATTTAGAAAAAAGTATATCCTAACTGCACGTATATATATATATATATACACAATTACCTGACAACAGAACATTTAAAAAAATCTACTTACAAACACGTGGAAATAGATATGGTCACAGAGCTCTATGCCAGAGAGCACAGAGATGTTTTTGTGTAGATGTTTGTCGCTTGTCTCATCTAAAATCGCCCTGGCCGCGTATCTCCGCTCATCGATAAAAGCAGTGTACTTCAGAGCTGGAAGAGATCAAATCTTTGTTTGTTTGCTACATTACCCTAGATGGAGGACTGAATCAAAATGCGTGCTAGCTGGTTCACTGTGAAGCCAACGCTGATTTGTATCTTTAGTGCCTCCAGTACATTTTGGGTCCCCAATAAGGCTTCATTACCAGAATATAACTAGTGGATCGTTCAAGTAAAACATTAATTACATACATTTTTAATGGCCCATCTAATTTGGGTTCTGTATGGAAAGACATTTAAATTCCTGGCCTAAACACAAACCACTGAATTTAACAACTAAAAGTGGGAGTTAATTAACCAGGAAAAATAAAACCTGACCTCGTGATGGGAAGTAGGACCCACAAACTCTTAGAACAGATATACAGCTGAAACAGATCCCTCTCCAAACACAAGGAATCCACAGAGAGCTACTACTGCAATACAGATTGACTCCTGTGGTACTCTCGCTAACCACTGAAACATTTTCATTAGTTTGATTCAGAGAGGAACTGCTAGGTGTGTGCTGGGGGAATACTGGGGGTCTGCTGTGACCTCTCAGGTTAATCCAAAGAACCTATCAACATCATGTATTGCAAATAAGAAATACATCTCAAGACTCACCTACTTCCTGAGTCAGAAAGTGTGGTGTTTTGGTCGTTATGTTCAGACAGGCAATCGCAGCCATGCATGTGGCATCTTTTCCGTTCCGTTTGCAGTCCTTGTTGAAGATGTTCACTTTGGCCGGTTCGAACTTGATGGTGGCATGTATTTGGACAATGCTGCGGGACCTGCACACAGAGAAGCAATGAAGAGAAGCCTTGATCATGTTACATTAGTAACTGACATCTTTGCTGGGCCTGATTCATTCAAAAAAACTGAAGCTCTCTGTTGCTCATGAAACTACACACACTTTTTGTAGTTCTTTCTCAAGCAGTAAGAATTATGTCAGTCTAAATGTACCTAGTTCCAATGAGGCAATTCATGGTACATAAGAGTAATTATTGTTCTGACATTTTATGGAGACTAATAGAATCTCAGCCTGACCCTGTCTCACTGTCAAATAGCTCACCCATGTTAAAACAACACACCATCAGAGCCTCATGATTCCATGGGCACACCAACAGGGATATTACCAAGGGTACGTACCAGAGCAGGACTGCGGCCCCCAGGGACCCCACTGCTAAATCCACCAGGCCGTCCTGGTTCAGGTCCATCTTTCCATGAATGCTGCGCCCAAAATACATGAGTCCAGAGGGCAGGTCTGCCGCACCTATCCTCTGACATGAAGAGATATAACATTATCATTTCTGTTTTAGAAGCACGATGTAATCTGAGCAATGTAATACACAAGAAAACATTTCCCTTATTGTCACATGACTGTATATTTTTCTCTTCCTGTCAGGTGGTTGGGGGGGGTGTCTGCAGCATTTACTCTGGCAATGCTGCTACCCAAGAAAGCAAAAACAAACCAGTTGAGTTCTGCAGTTGGCTGTGGGTTAAGGAATGGGATGAGCACCTGTTTGTGTTTCCTGAGGATCCTGTCTCTGTAGCCGTGGAAGATGTAGATTGCCCCTTGGTGCTCGTCCTCCAGTGGGGCTCCCACGACCACATCGTTGTACGTGTCGTAGTTGAGATCGGGGACGGGAGAGATTGACGAGCCGAAGCGGGCATTCTGAGCACCGTCTCCCACCTCCAAAGAGCCGTCGAGAACGAACCTGTTCTGTAAAGTGGACAAGATCCACAAGGTCAGCAATACCGCCCCAAAGACTGACAGATCAATGACGGCATGTAGTGTCCATCTTCAGATAGAGACCACAATCAGAGATCGTTACTGTCATGGACAATAGCCATGGTAGAATTGGCTTCAAGATATGCAATATACAAACTTTTTAATAGACGGTAATGTGTACAGCTGTGCACTCTCTCTTTCATTTTGGGAAGCTGAAAGGACTGCACATCTCCAAGCCCGATTGTGTGTATATGAGATTTACTTCTGATGTATTGCAATGTTTGGGAAACATGAACTCTGAAAGAGTTTGAATATTTAACATGTATTTAATATAGGCTTGGGATTTGTCATCAGTAGATGTTTACTGCATTCAAATGTAGTATGAATGAAATCAGCATCGTAACCAGAGCTGATATTCTACAGAGATCAAACTTAGATTTCAAGCTCTAGCTGGCAGTATTTATATGACTGCTTGGTATTTACTATTCAACCTCCAAATCTGTTACATGGCAAACCAACAAACCAACTTTTGTACTTTACCAAAATCTGTACATGAGCATCAGCATTGATGATGCAAAAAAACAACTGAGGACACGACTTCAGTGTCCTCATAGCTAGTTACGGCCATGAATGCAATAGGAAAGCATGTGTTTGTTTGTGCTCAAGTACTGCTGAAATACTAACGCACTGCAAACATTTTAATAGGGTTCATGTTACACCCACTTCTTGGAACTTTCATGGGAAACAAACAACAAAAGAAAAGTATTTGCTTTGATTAGATAATGCTGAGCTGGGAGCCAGGCTCATGTAGTGCATTTCAAAAACTAATTATGATTTGTTTTTGATGTCATATTATATCACTTGTTTTATTTTAACTAGGCCATGTGCTGGGGATGCAGACAACTGCAAAATCTGGAGAATCCACAAGGGTGTGACAACGCTAGAGATTGCTGCAGCTGGTGAAATACAATGTGTAGAATTGTTTAGTATGTGGAAATGGTATTTACTTAAAACAGCTTAGCAAACTAAAAATACTATCAATAACTGCAATACAGCTCCTTATTGTATATAAGAATTCAGCCCTGCGAAGGTGTTTTTGTATTTATTACTCTAGGTTGCATTTTGCGGCTTCACATGTGGAAAATGATACTTACTGTAATGGCAGTGCCCAGTTTGAATAAAGTCTTCCTTGCTCACACACCCAATCACACAGCTTGATGATTTGCATTATTCTCTAGTTCTATGGTCTATTCAGGCTTACAGACACAGCGTAAACTAGGATGCCAATAATTTGTATTAATGTTTAAGTAAGATTTTATTTTTCAAGGACACATTTAATACTGAGTGAATGAAGCTGCAGAATGGGCGGATAATGCACAGGCTGTTTTTCTTTGCTGTTTTTGCACGTACTTGTTCTGTGACCCGGTAGATGTAGATTTTGCCTTTCTCCCAGCCCTGGCTGAAGTACATGGGAGCACCGACAAGAAGAGCATCTGTTACTCCATCACCATCAATGTCCACAGAACCGATTTCACTCCCATAGTAGGATCCAATCTGGAAGCAATCAACCTGGCATTGTTAGTACCATATATGAAAAGGGAGAACGGGAGGCATTGTTTTGCTTACTTAAATTTTTGGAACACAATTACCAGATTATCTTAAACCATTGTTGATCAGCTTTGAAAATAAAGTTGCTCGAATTATGTTAACAATACAAATGCTCTATTGTTATATTTGGGGCATTTAATACTTGATGTAACAACTGAAGGTGTGCTCCTTAGAAAATGAAACATTTACATCAAATTAAAATAAAGAAAGAAATTACAGACAATATGGGGCTCATGTTCTGAGTCTGTAGTCCTGGGTCACAGACCACATTTCAGAACTAGGATTCCCATCATTGAAGGATGGCCAATCTGAATCCTAGTCCCAAACTAAAAAGAAACTCATGCAACTCCTCACGTGAAGGAGGTTGTTTTTACATTGTTAGGCACTGACGCTGCTATGGCAGTTCTTGACCTGAAACGTCGCTTCAGCTTGAGCGCATTAATAGAAAGCATGTGCACTTCAGAGTAGATGTGAGCAGGGTAAAGCAGTGTCTAGATCATCATGTGTTATGCATATGTGACCAAAACCTACTCTGAAGAACTCAAGGCAATTAGGATCACGCTGTTAACCAACCCGGTCTGGAGTGCTTGAATGTGCTGCATGCTAGTGTTTGCAAATGTTATACATTGTGACATGCACCTGTGCATCATCGTGTTACTTATATGAATGCACTGTGTGCTTCTTCGAAACCCATGCAATGCAACACGTGACTCAAGCTAAAGGAATATTACACCTCTACTGGAAATGTGCTTTTCCATTTAGCAAAGTTCTAAGAAAAGTACTAAGCGAACCTGTTTTCCATGAACTTCACTTTACTGTAAATGAGCCCTTCATTGTTTTTACCATTTCAGGATTTTTTAAAGTTAGATTGCAAAATAATGAGGGTGCCCTACAAAATGTGTAACGTAAACAAAGACATAAAAAGAAAGGATGGAAATAATAAACGACAGATTGTTTGTTTAGAAATTAGAAATGAGCTCCAGCCTGAAAGCTGGTGTATTTCACAAATGCTGCTATCAAGTAATGTAGTTCAGGATTCCAATCGGCCTGCATGTGTGTGTGGCACATGTAGCTGAAAACAGTTGTGAGGGAAACTTATTGGAGCCAGGTGGCAAACTGCACAGCCCTCAAAAACATCTGCGCTTTCAACTAATGAAAAAAGAGGACATTTCATAACCACACGATTCATAGATGCTTGATTATTGCAAGAACTACATCTCCCAGCAGCCTCCATTCCAATCCATTTGCTGTGTCTCCAATGAGAGACGCCTGGTTGCATGATTCTTCAGTGATTCCAGAAACTAGGGAGTCAGTGTTACGAGTTAAAGATACATGCTTAAAAGAGTTCACTGTGAACAGGTGTTACAGGTTTCCGATGAAGCAGTCTCCTTTTTAACCTAGAAACTGATAGATGACTGCTCCTGCATTTCAAGATACAATATGTTTTTTGCTTGTAATCCTCTCATACCCATCGAGTACCTGCTGTCCTTTCAGCGAATGAAGAATGGTGAGGTTCCCGTTGTTCTTCAGTGTGAATATGATCACTTTGCCGGTGTGGTTAAACCTTGGAGCTCCTGCGACATACAACCTGCCAGCCTTCGCAGACACAAGCGATGTCACTGTGTAACCTGTAACAGAGCACATATATCATAAGGGAGCTTTACTTCTATCATGTACTCTATGCCTGCCTGGCAGTAGAAGGGTTACTGAAGTGTGATGAGGTGACCCAGGAAGACTTTCCTCTGCACAGGCCAATGCACAAGACTGGTAACTCAATGCAAGCAGCACCCTGCCCTATAAGAGGCTGTGCTTTTACTAAGTGAGCCACTGGGACTCCTACTGTAATCCATTATCAATGTGCTTGTCAGAGCCTTCACAACCAGCATAACCAACACAACAATACAATGGAATCAATACGCACTACGATGGTCACATTTGTTTAAAAAGGACCTTATTAGTATAGTCCATAGTTGTTTTTTTAATCATTTATCATTGCTATTATGACTACATGACACTCAGTGTATAAGACACACTCTTGTTGGCACGAACAAAGACATATGACCAAGTCTGTTTGAGCCCGATCAGTGGCCCATGACATAATGGAAAAATATGAAACATGATGTGTGTGATTCACATCCCATTAAACCACATGGACCTTGCTATGTACTTGCATGGGAGTGCCAATGGTGTTGTGGAGATTACTCTGCACAGTTTAAAGTGTTGCGACCAATATCCTTGCTAACGACTGACAATTGAGAAATGAAAGAAATCAGCCTGAGCAGGCTGCCAAGCTGTGTATCACTGTCAGGAAACTACTACCAGCTCTGTTATTTTCATTTCTTCCGCTTCCGATGAGGAGAAGTTACATCACTTGCACAGCACTTGCAATGGTGGAGCATTTCTAAGAATATTAAGAAACATAATAAAGTGCTGAAAAGCCAACTAAGGAATACATGTAAGTTGATATTTGTAGGACAAAGCTGAAGAAATTAACAGTAACACAGATCTTTAACAAAATATACATTTTGCTCATTTCAGAGCAGACACAGTGTGCACATTCTTGATCTAAATGCTGTTTCACTGTCAATTTGCGCCAGTACTGCAGACGTAGGATGAGACCCACACCTCTAGCATTAGGAAGGAATGTGTCTATGTGCAGTAAAAAGGGCCCTGCGGTTTCTGAGGTCTCCCAGTTACCCACTGGCTTTACAAGCACTGCCAGACCTCAGGTGTCTAACATGCTAGAGACCTGCATCAAGTCACCACTTTGTAAATAACTGTACAGGAAACAAATCTAAACAACAGCACATAGTAAAATAAGTACACTGTTGAATGATCTGAGGATAGCGGAGCTCTATCGTAACAGCGGCACGGGAGCAGCCAATGTAAACAGGGCTCAGGCTGGGTCTCTCTGTTGCACTCACCCAGGTAGGCTCCATGGTTCTTCAGCTCCTCAGGGAACTCCTGCAGGTACGCCTGTTTGGGAGGGATGATCCTTCCATGGCCAGTCTCCTTCAGCACAGCACCATTCCAGTCATAGGCTCCCACCGCACCCATCAGAATACCGTCCTGGGGTAGAGGGGACAGGGAATTCAGTAAATACAGTAAATTGAAAGTCCACTAGTATTGTAAGATTATCGTGTCAGGACTTGATGTTTGCATCTCGTCTTCCAATCTCGTTTCCAGCAGCACAGCTGGTCAGTCCTTCGACCGCAGCGGCTCTGATGCCAGGCCGTAAACAGTCCTTCATGGCTCGGTGGGAGACGATTAGCTGGCTGGTGTTTTTAACTGGCTAGCTCCGTTTCTTTGCCTCAGTTCACCTCCTCATCCTGCAAACCCACCCCTTCGATTCAATTCATCTCAAGACTCAAAGCAACTATAAAACATTTGCTGGGCTAATGCAGGCCTGTAGAGAAAACTGACTACTAGCTATTAGTCTCTGTTGCCACTACATGCACAGAGATATACGATCAACCGTGGGTAAAACGGATAAAACAACACAAGAGCTGCGTGTGGAGTGGGGTTCTGCATCATCAGATCAGCATTGTGTGAGCTTTTGTTTCTGTGAGCAGTGGGACGGGGTTCCAAACCAGTAGCTTACATATATATATAAACAGTGCTATGGCAGCGATCCAGAGTAGCCTTTCCAGACGTTTACAGCACAAGTTGATTTGCAGCCTTTGAACAAAAGACCAAAAGCTTCAGAAAAGACTGATGACGTCAGTTTCCATACAAATAAAACCAAATGTGATTTTGCACTTTATTGTTGCTCTCCTTGGATTCTAAAGAGAAGTGTAGACCGGTCCTCAGTCAAGGCTCTCACATTGCAGCTGGGGTGCTGATATATTTAACAGAGGAGGAGTTCCCCACAGCTGTACAGATCTGTTCCGTAAGACTGCGCTGGTCAGCTTACATGGTGCATTTAAAGTAATACTGGCTGCCTTGGCCAAGTGATTTGTGAACTGGAATTAGTTTTGTTTTTCAGTCAAGAGAACCCTTCATTAAAAGAGATTGGCCACTGACACGTCAAAAAGAGGGAGGGGTTGATTGGAGAATGTGCTTTGACTGCCGGTGTATCCCTGCAACATCTTTTTATTTAAATATAGTTTTGATCTTTTTTTTATTCATGTGTTCTGTGTCACTAATCAATTAGTAATGCAGCACAAGCTCATTGTATTTGCAAGAGCTCAGAGCTAGGAGCTTGGATAACCGGGAGAAGGTTTTTCCTGAATGTAATTTTCCATGCCTGTTGTGCAAACTGTCAGCACTGTTCCTGTTTAATAGAAACAAAGACAATGTTGACTGCTCAGATACAGATTTAATTGAGAAGAAAGTAACCATTAGGTAATATATTTACTGAGCAGGGGAACTTTTTAACAACGAAACCTGCAAGAAAGTCTTAAAACTGTTGTTTCCACTTTATAGGGATAATTTTATTCTATTGGACACTTTCTTTGAAATCTCCTTCCTATTTAAATAAATAAAAGAATAGACACTATGCTGTGTATAGACTGGCTTTTTATTGAGACATTACGTTTGCCACGATTCATTATTAAAGTTAACTGCAGTACACCATGTTGCATAGAGTTGTATTACACACTAATGTTAAGCTGAGCATGGTAAAAGAACATGGAAAGGAGAGACTCATGAGTTGAAGCTTTGTGAATACAGTTTCGTAGGTATGCAGATCAAGTTAAGATTTGAAGTCCACGATGATCCAGGGAGGAGTCAATCAGGAGTGGAGTTAAGGCTTTGCGAATGAGTGCACGAGTGACAGTGAGAGGCAGACGCTCATCTGATGAAGATGGAGGATTACCCAGGCAGGGATCCCCCAGGGCATCAATAAAACACTGGATCAGCTACTCTCCCCAGCAGTGCGGCTCTGCTCAGGGAACTGAGTGCACACTGAGTGAAGGATCCTGGGGCTCAGCTACCACAACGTCTCACATGTGGCAGCCTGGTGTTATATATGTACTAATGCTTTCTCATAGTGCCTGGCAAGCGTTCCTGAATTACTCTCAATTCAGCTTTTGCCTTTAAACTTACCGCATGTGCTTTCACAAAGTAATATTGTCATTTAAACAAACAAAAAAATATGAAACAAAATCCTAATATTTTCCAAGAGAACCATTTCTCCATTTCTTGTTATTACCTTGGTCCTTTGTCATGGATATAGCAGCTATCCCTGGAATTCAGTAATTAGGTTCAGTTTGAAATGAAAGACCACTTAGTCTCTTTCTGTCCTTCCTTTTTATAGGGTAAGTTCTTGGAAAGCCAGCCTCTGTTTTTTTGAGGAACTTGAACTAATTAAGAGCCCGGCATCAGCAGCAGTGATATGGGGTGAGTTGAGCCAGACTGCATTGCACACTGTACACTTGTATCTAATAACAAAACAAGCCTCAGCTGAAGTGTGGGGCTCACTATTTACACCCTTTTAATTACATTTTATATACAAACTCCAAAGAATGGGCTTTTCTGAATTACTGAAGTCATCTGTCTCAGCAAGGAATTTAAATGTCATTGCGGAGAACGAAGAGAAAGTGAAGAATTGTGCCTTATTCCTGTCAAGAGATTTCAGGGCAGTTATAAATTGGTTCCCCACTGCTGCAATAATCTGTACTGAATTGTTCCCCCTGGTGTATGTTGGTTGTAGCAGCAGTGTGGAATCAATTAACCAGTTGCACCGTACCTGTGATGCTTCCTGTTAGGCTTGAGAGATAGAGAGTGTAGAGTTCTAAATAGAGATGATCTCATCTAGATTATCCCATTGGAAACAAGATGAACTATGCGGGAGACACGTCTTGGTTTTAAAGCTCTGTACTTACCTCCACAATATGTGAAGAGAACCCCGCCTGGGACATTTCAAGGCCAAACGATGTTTCATTCTTGTTAGTTCCTGCCAAAGAGAAGAAAGGGACGAATCATGATGGACTGCCAAGTACGACATGAGCTCAAGATATTAAACACCAGAAGAGTCTGAAAGATTCTCTTATGAGTCCCAAGCCCAGATCTGTGTGGAATTAGAGCACGTCACTATCCTCATTGAAGTGACAAAATGGCTGGAAACTTTCCTTCTCCATGCATTTCTAAAATATCTTTAAGAAATAAACATATCCTTCTAATTGCAACAGCTAGGATCAATTAATCAAACAGCATAATAATTTATGAACATTAGTACCATATTCTGTACTCTAAGCACTCAGTTTTTCCAGGCACAAGGATAAAACAAATCTCATTTTTTAAAAATTTATATTAATTGTCCATTGTGTGATGATGAACTAAAACTCAATTCAACAGAACTGTTTCTTTCTGTGAATAATCCATGCAGCAAATTTGCTGCTTCCCAAGCTTAGGGGGATCATGAGCCAACTCTTACCTTCCAAGCTGAAGATTCGTTCTCCCAGCGCGTCCACGATATCCTTCAGTGCAGACTCGTCCGCCACGTTAAAGAAGTGCTTGTCATCGGGGTCGCTGGCGATGTCCTTTATTTCTTTCAAAAAGGCCTTTGGATTGATCCCTCTTCTGTTATAGTATCCAAGAACCTGCGTTGAGAGGAAGGGGGCTGTATCAGGACTGTTGTATTTAGACAGCAATCACTTTTTGGCAAGCTCCCTGTTTGTGAAGCCACTCTTCTCTCTCGCTGAAGAGGAGACAGGCAGCACTATCAGCTGATTATGACTAAATCTTCAGTTCACATGGGGGAAGGAACTCCTGCCTAGCCTGTGTACAAGCCCATATGAAAATGAAATATATGTTTCCTGTCTTACTAATTAATCTTGGAAACCTTTTCTGTATACTATCCAAAGAGAGTGCAATGAATTGGCATCTCAGCCCATTGAATTGAATGGAAAGGCAAGGGCTGGAGGCAAACCGCTAACCTCACGGTTCAAAGAGGAACATCTTACCATTCAACTAAAGAGCAAGCAAGGAAGGGACATGCTGCTGTCGGTATTATTAACTCAGCAGCTGCTAGGTGGAGATTCATTGCAAGAGATTAACCAATACCTGAAGATACAACAATGAGGCTATCAGCAGTTTAGAAACATACGTTCCTCTGTAAATGCAGGTGACCAAGACCATATACTCCACTATAGACAGCTATCCAAGAACAGTGGGGCTGAACTCAATCTCTACTTACCGCAATGGCGTATCGTGTGATGTTGTCCTTCTCGCTGTCTTTAATCACTTTCTCTAAGTCTGGACTGTCGTGTGATTCTCCGTCCGTAATCACAATCATCACCTTCTTGGAGCCCCTCCTCCCACCTCTTTTAAACGCCTCTGAACTGAGGAATAATTCAATTAATTTATTAAATCATTTGCACTTGACTGGCTGGTGGATTAATACTGAATTTACATAAACAATAAGAACTCAATTGTTTGTCTTTTTTGTGGGTAATTATTGTATTGCTCTTCCATGCTTCCATCTGGACCGTGGCACTGGCCCCTAAAACTCAATCTCATCTCACTCCAGTATCAAAACGGTGTTGCCCTCTGTCCCATCTGCAGCCTGCCATTCCAGATGACGTTACACAGCGGTCAAAGCTTGACTCATTGGTAAGCAGTCTTTTATTAATTCCTTCCCCTACCTGAAATGCTTTCCTGATTGTAAAAATAACTCACAATCTGCCTGCATGAGCACCCTGCCCTCATGATTAGGAAACTTCTTCCATCAGAGCAGGTTTCTTTCCACCAGCTCCCCACTGGGGATGAAAGAGACCCAGTTCAGGGATGTTTGATCTCAGTCTGCTGCCGATGGAAACGGACAGGCCTGATTTCAACTCCATCCTGGTTGCAGATGAATAAGCCATTCTAAAGGTGACAGTGCCCCTGTTTGATGAAGTCTGTTACCGTGCTATCTCTATGCCGAAAGCAGTCCTGGTCTCAGCTCCTCCACGCTGCTCGATGTTTCTGGCGGCGTTTACCACTTCCTCCACAGTCTTATAGTCGTTGAGCTGAAATTCGTGGACAACATCTTCCCCGTACTGCACCACTCCGACCTGGGGACACAAAATACTGTCACTGCCAAGAGGAAACAAAGGCAAGCGGCCCATCAGTGCAGCCTAGAGCCATCTGTTTTTGTGCTGAGTTGGTCTTGTTTATGCATATGCACTAATCTATAAATACAACTTAAACAGCTGTTAGATGAACTCCCATATCAGCTCTTGTTTCAATTCCAATTCCAATAAAAGGTGTAAGATGCAATTCATTTGGAACTGAACTCCATTGAATGCCTTGGGAATCTGTGTTATATGAAAGGGGCTGCACACTGTAGCAGTGCGGTTTGTTATTACTGCTCTTACCTGGATCTGGCCTGGTCCAATGTAGAATTTCTGCAGGATGTTGATGAGGAAATTCTGGACTTCATACCATGGGTAGATAGAGTTGGATCCATCCAGAACGATCACAATATCCATGTACGTCTCGCACCCTGTCATAAAAAACAAGTTCAATAGTCCTTATTAGCCTACACAGTATGAAGTGTGCTTGCAATAATCACTAACACTGCAAGGTAAAAGTTTAAGGCATAGAATTTTAAAAACAGTTCAAGTATGCTTACTGCCATGCATCCATCAGCTTAAACACTACCAGTTCAACACAACTATAGCATCTGATAGCTCGTGGGAGGGCGGGCGCTCCTAGTGCTAGTGCTATTTCAGGGGCTATAAGCACAAGCAACCAATACAGTCTGAAAAGCAGGACCGCAAAGGTCTGTAAAGAGTTTAGCTGACGTGAATGAGCAACAAATTAGTGTTAACCTGAACACAGTTGTGACTGCAGCTTGAAATGGACCACTAAATCGGGCTAACTAAGCCATTGGCCATTCTCTGCGTGTCTGGAATATTATTTTTCCACTTCTAATTAAGTATGTTATTCTAACACTTGCTGGGCTCATTTTCACAAACCCTTGAATATGCGGTACTTTTGTAATGACTAAACCAGTTTCTACCAACAAAGTCCATTCCCACTTCGCAATCCGCTTCACCAGGCTGAGGAAAACGTGTTTGTGAACATCCTCTACACCCCAAGTACACAAACCCTTGCCCTCGGGGAAACTTAATTCCAATTAAAGGAATGCATATTTAGGTTATCTTCAAAGAACAGAAAGCTGGATGGGTATGTATGTGCAGGCTGAATGTTTCCCATACTCTGGAATGCCGGAGCGATGGTTCTGGAGAACTTGAAGGTGGAGTTAACTCGAGAGCAGATTCCCGTGCTGTAATAGGAGCTGCCGCATTCGTGGGACCAGAGCGGGCCGCAGGTCTGAAACAACAACAGCAGCAACAGGACCAGATTGAAAATGGATTCGTTACCTCAGACCCAAGAATCCTGAGCACAGGAGACAATACACTGTAGCTGACTGTATCTCACACAGCTGGCTTAATTATATCATTATTTTCAGAAAACGCAGCTTGACCTAACGAGCAATACAACCATTTTTATATTTTATATATCAGGAAGGAAGGAAGGGAAATGATTGTGAAATGGTTTTCAGAATGATAAGGATACTGCTAATTGAGTCAGTGAGATGGTCTGGAGACTCTTACTTACCACAAAGCTGTTGTCTTTGGGGTTGGTGGTGAGGGTCATTCCCAGCCGCATTTTATCCTTCCTCTCTGCCACATTGGTAAGGGATACCCTTCCTTTAGGAAACAAATTCAGAGCTGTGAGAACACTAACATGCTACCATGTACATATATAATACGTTTCAATGTGATGTACAGTCATTTCCATGTCAACTATCTAATAAATGCCTGTCATTTTTCAGGTTACTAAACTTTTACAAAGCTTATAAACTATATACAGTATTTACCATTGTTATCAGCTTGTCTTCACTTTGTTCTATACCCTTCTTGGCTGTGCTGTGCCATGCTTTCATTATGCTTACTCTGCTTGGTAAATCCACAGCACACTTTCATTGGATCATCCAAAACCAACAAACACTCAATCCCAGATTACGAGTCAGTGGTGTCACAGGAAAAAACGCTCAACATTTTATAGTAATGAGGAAAACAATGTAATCTTTCTGATTCCCTTTAAGAACCTGCCCCTCGATTGGAAGCTGCACTGAATGCATATAGGCTGAGATAAATGATTCTGATAACAAGGATGGATAATAATAGTAAATCACTGTAAGTCTATCTAAATTAGCAGACAGGCTGATAACTGCCTGTTTTATAAATTATTTTTACTGGATTGTTATCACTAGCAGCACACAATGATACAGGAATGCACTAATGGCTGAGCCAGCCTGACCCCTGGTGTCCTGCGAGCTGGCATGGTTTCAGAGGGCAAGGCTGACACAGTACCTAGGTTGAGTTTGGAGCAGGTGCTGTTTTTCTTGTTGTTCATCAGGCACCTGTAGATATCGCCTGTCTGCTGCTGTCCGTTGGTTTCAAATGGAGCACCAACCAGCAGCCTAGAGAAAACGACAGAGCACAATCATTCAGACAAAGAGAGCAGCAAGCTTCATACAGCATGATGCCAGGATATACCTCTTTAAGGGTTTTTAAATTAATACTCACTGCTAAAATAGAATCGTGTCACTAATTTGGAAACAGAGAAATTGTGAAGAAAGACCTTATTGCAAATATACGCAGTCTTTTTCCTGTGGTCAAATAATGCAGTAGGGAGCTGTTCATTCATGATGCATGTAAGCTGGAGTGTGTACCTCAGGTAATATTCACCAGTTGTTTTTTTGTTTTTTTTAGATACATGTGTCAGAATTGATCTAGGCTTGGAAACAAATGGTGGATTTGAGCTCAAATATGTATATATTTCAGGATTGTGACTTTAACAGCTCCCACCCCAGTGTCTCACTAGTTATCTTAAACTCTTCCCCCCGTCTTCAATTCATACTTTCTTCTTTAGGTAATTCTTCCACGCAGCTGAGCTCATTTTGGAAACAGTTCTGTTTTCCAGTGAATACTCTTTTTAGAATGTGAGTCGGTGCTCGTGACACAGGCAGTTGCTAGAGCAGCCTTGGCTGCTTCTCGTCTTAATAACACAGCAGGGATGAGCTTTTAACCTCATCGCACCAAGAGGCTGGATCAGTAAAGATTGTGAATCATACAACACTGCTGGTTACACTCTCCTTCCTTTAGCCTTGTTCATTATTTTCTCATTTTCAGATTTGTGCGATTTTGAGATTTTTCAAAGTACTGTTTAAATTCCCAAAGATTTTTTTTAAAAGCAGTTCTTCAAAATATTAAACAGTCCTTAAAGTTTTGTGACTATGATCCAATCATTGCAATCGTTGCAAACAAATACAAGAGAACACATCAAGCACATAAACATCTTCCGAGTTTGGATGAGAGATTACTGGAATGTGCCTCTTTCATTAAGAAGCGTTTATCAGGCCCTGTACTGAGACGCACAGAAGGAAACTTGGCGATCATAAATCCCACAAGACATACTTTCCAAATGATACTGAATAGCAAGATAATTCAGAAATGTGCCAGATGGTTCCTCAAGTGCTGGTCTTTTTTGGAATCCTCCTACATTGCCTTTGTTTCTGTAAGGAGTTAGAGGGTGTCTCCAGAGTCAACGCACAGTCTTGTTAATTTCACTTTGTCAAAAGGGAACACCTGGAGACACACAGCTTCAATCATGCCTGGCGGTGTGGGCATTATCGTTAGGTAATGGGGTAAATAAGGGCTCAGAAAGGAAAGCCAAAGTGAGGATCACAGCCTAATGAAAAATGACCTAATTGGAAGATGTTACAGCTGTTTACAAATGTTATTTCTGGATCTCGTATAAGAGATGCGTTTTTGTTTCATGCTTACACAATATTTACTGTACCATGCCACATTGTTGGTCAGGTTTGTTTTTAATTTTTAAATGTGCTTTAAATCATGTGCTTTCTTTTACACTTCAGTCTGCTTGTACTGCAGTCAGTTTCTCCAAGGGATGTGTTTTTTATTGTAGTTTTGATTGTTCTCTAGAATGACTGGCCTACACTTACTGAGATCATCCCTCACGAAAGATCCTCTCTCTAGTAAACTCCATCAACAGTCCCGGCTCATCAATACAGTGGTCACACAATAGACAGGTTCTCCTTCTATACAGGAGATTGTATTAAAGACTTCCAACAACCTGGCCCCTGAGGACTGGAGATGGACACCCCAGATCGAGATGACCTAGCAGGCAGACGATTGGAAG
>NC_054569.1:5836505-5854724 GCF_017654505.1 Polyodon spathula | reverse complement strand
CCCTCCACTGGCAAACCCAGAACACATGTGTGCAACGGACTCTTCAGCACACAACCCCCTCCACTGGCAAACCCAGAACACACGTGTGCAACGGACTCTTCAGCACCACAACCCCCTCCACTGGCAAACCCAGAACATGTATATCTTTTTCAGATCTAAATTGAACAAGCAAAGAGGGTATTTCTGTCCCTCTCATAGCAGATACAATCTTGCAGCAGCACTAGGCTCTCCGTTACCCGTCTACCTGGAACAGCACAGGTTTGTTAGGGTCGATTTTTAACTTCCTCAATTACTACTTTCATCCTGGAGGTCAAAACTCGGCACAACATTTATAATCCACATTTATCAAAGCGATCAGCCGCCACTTCGTTAGCGCTCTTATCATTCTTTTAAAAATGTTTAAGTCACAATACCCTCTCTAAAAGAATCAGGCATAAGACCTTGTTTCTCCAACTCTTGAAAGACTAAAAGCAAATCAGGTCCCACAATGTCCCAGAACTTCAAATACATCTCTACCAACAACCCATCTCCTCTAGGAGTTTCCCCTTTCTTAAACCCTTTCACAGCCTCAGTCAATTCAGAGATTTCCAGGTCTCTCCCCATCCAGTACAGTACTATCAACATTGTTTAGGAACCCATTTAAAAGGCTGTCCATGTCCTTTTTACTGAAGAGATCTTTATAAAACTCCTCTGCTACATTAACCATTCGGTCCGCCTGTCATCATCTTATTGTTATCCATTACCTTTTTAAAAAAGAACCTTAAGCAAGTCTAAATTTCCTCCAGATTCTGAATTCTACTTTTAAAAATCACATTCTTCCCTTTCCACCCAAACAGCTCCTTGAGTTTCTCTTTCACCTCACAAATCTCATCACACACATCCATCTCACTCTTTTTAACAGGCTGAAAAGTCTATTCAAACTTCCCTGCAAACTAGCAGCATATTTCTTCTGTTTAAATTTAGTAGTTGGCAATTGTTTTTATCATTTCCTCCTCAACTTGGAATAGCCAATTACTTTTAGGCTCAGCTCACCGCTCCCACCCCCGTGCTGACTGGGGAGGGTGAAGACGAACACACGCTGTCCTCCTATGCGTGTGCCCTCAGCCGAGCACTTCTTTACACGCTGCTAATAGCAATTAACAAAGAACGAGAAATAAAATGTTTACACTTACCCACTGCTCTGGTCTTGCACCTCTGCAAACTATGTACATTCAACTTTGTCGCCAAAAAGTCACACCAGCAATACTGCACTGGCCCTGTAGCACTGCTTAATCTGCGCTCCAAAAACAGCAAAGTGAACTACAGTATATACATTTCACTCTGCCTCCGATTTCCCAGCGCCGTCAGCTAGTTGCTGAACATGCCGGGGCGGACTAAAATATGCAGACGTTCAGCCATTCCTGGTCAATCCTGACCGTACGATCATGATGCTTGAAAGCAGTTTCCATTCTGTTTCGGGGATCGTCTTTAAGAAGAGCCGCTTGAGAGAAAGCTCTCTCCACGTGTGCATTGGATACTGGCAGGGCAAGCAGCTCTATGGCTCCTGAAGCTAGTTCTTTATTTCCACCTGCATCCATGTATTCATTCACTTTGTGCCAAAATTATTCCAAAGTGCATACTCTGTTATATTAGAGGAAGCAACACTCCTCCGTTGTATTTCAAGAACATCGACTGGCCTCGAAACACTGAAGTGGCAGTTCACTCACAGGTGGTTTCTCATTGGCCATGGCTGTTTTGGGACTGGATATTGGGCCAGTAGTTGACTGGTGAACCCGATGCACCTTGCTGTTACTGCATTTTTGAAAGCCGGCGAGTTTGCTGTCTTCCATTTTCTGCTAGAATGTAATTCCAAGATCCGCATCATTTGTAGACAGGTAAATAAATGCTTGAAGATTTCAAATCTCAATCCAGTAGTGTTTTGTCATCATTCATTCGAAAACAAGGTTTTTTTTAACTCTTCTCAGTGTTAAGAAGTACAGTATCTCAACAGCCACTGCATCACCCGTTTCAAGTTGAACGTTTTTGTCAAGCTTTTTGATTTCTTGCAAGACGGGCTTGAGAAAATGTAGATAAAGCAAATTTGCGTCGTCACTGCATATCCAGCCCAGTCTCATGAGAGAAACGTTAACAGATTAGTGTCTGCATTTCTGCTTTCTGAGGGGGGAAAAAAAACCGTTAGGTCGGCAACGCTTTCACATCCCACTTCCCAGCTTTTGTGGAAATTCTCTTTTTATATTTATTTTCTGTTAACATTAGTTTATGGATAAATTGGTTTGCTTTTAAACCAATTAAATTGTTACAAAACAATGACTATTATTGAGTCCATTCGTTTTAAATCCGTACACGGTCTTGCAGCAGTGCTGAAATATACACGGCCTTTTCTCTTTATATATTTACCCGAAACCTCGCTCAATATCATTTTAGGAAACGACATGTCAGCACTGCACTTGCATCCAGAGCGCGTCTGCCGAGGAAAACAAAAATACGGCTCTAAACAAAACAGTACTGGGTTTAACGGAGACAGTCAGCAGTTTAAGCGCGTTTAAGCTCCGGGTCTGCCTGTGCAGTTTGCAATTTGAATGTGCCGCCCCTGCTTGCTCTGCGGCGCTCGGCCAACAGGCAGGGACGGGACGCTGGAAAGACTTGTGGGAGATGTGGGATCGAGTCGTAAAAAGTATATTTCAAGGTTTTGAAACGACATCTCCCACAAGTCTTTCCAGCGCCCCGTCCGTTTCTGTTGGCCGAGCGCCGCAGAGCACGCAGGGGCGGCACATTCAAATTGCAAACTGCTCGGAAAGACGCTTGCGGTTTAACGCGCTTCTGGTGTTAAACGCATTGCTTACAGTCACATTAACATCCCCCAAATCACCCAGTAGGTGCTTAAAAAAATCATATTTGTAGATACCGCCTCGGGTAAGTTTTTAAACACATCTAGCCTAGTACTCTTTGTGGTTGGTGCATACACATTTATTAACCTAAAATTCTCTTTATGCAAAACTATCTCATACATAATCCTACCCGTGTAATAATTCTGGTTTCTTTTACAATCCGCACCCTTAAACACCATTCCCTCCCCGTCCGCGCTGGCATTAGCTGCACCTGTGTAGCATAAGAAGTGCACTGCCTGCTATAGATGGCAGAAAACCTGACCAACGTTTCTTTGAAAGCTTATTAAGCATTTTAAAGTTACAAATGCATTAAATACTGAAAGTTATTAAAATCTTCATATATTCTGTTTTCCATACACAACACATTGGTATGTATCCCTGCATCTGTTCTCCTGTTTATCTATTAATTGTTTTTAACGGTCCTTATAGCAATGGCCTGGTTCTATCTAATTGATTGTCATTGTCTCAATAAACCATTTGTATATTTCTCTATTACCCACAGCTGCCTGTTTTTCAGGGGAGAGTCAGTTTGGTGTAGAGGAGAGAGAAGGGTGTGGTTGCTGTGCCTGCGTTTGTTAGAAAAAGTATTTTCTAAGCTACTGCTTTTGATGAATAAAGAGGACACTCAGGAAAGCAGTTTATATGGAAAAGCAGAATCAATGCTGCAATGAATTTCCTTAGCTGAGTTTGAAATTCCCCTTAGTGAATGAATAGAGGTGTATTGAAGTCTTCATGTCCACTCTCTGGATTACTGTTCATTGCCTCTCCATGCTGTTCCTGCTTTACCCTGAGATTTAAAAGGATCGTTTCTCTGAGCTATAGTTCCATTGGGAAGTGGTTTGCTGGAAGGATTTTTCCAAACCCGGCTGGTTTTGCTGCTGAACTACTTCTCAATGCTGGGTGAGATCAACACAATTTACTCATTTTCTTGTGCTGGATTAACTCTTATTTAGTGTGTGTGTATATAATGGGTTCAACAAGCACAAAGTCTCCAGCTTGTTTATTTTCTTTATGCCCTGTGTGTGGGCAGTTTAGTCCAGGGGACACCTTTTTGGAAAGTTTTTACTTTATTATTTTTGTGGACTCTGCCTATCCAATCCAGGATAAATTGGTCTATTTGCAGGATCAATTGAACTGATTTATTGATCTGCAAATATAATTGGTGATGTGTATTTGAAGGGAATTGTGAATTTGTCTCATTAAACTATTAGAATAATGTGTTCCTTTTGCCTTATGAAATTTAACGTTTTCCTATATATATATATATATATATATATATATATATATATATATATATATATATATACACACACACACACCACAGTGCATGTTTGTAATGGATACTGACTTTCCCCAGTGAATAGTTCTTGGATTTGCCACTGTGCTCACCTACCTTATTTAAAATATATGGCTTCTTGCGGGTATATAATTCTGATCAGGTAATTTTAAAATTGATTGACCTCCTGGAGCTGAGTTTCTTGCAACCGTACACACAACCTGACTCCCTGTGTAATTGCAAAGAAAGTGAATTCAATGCGCCTGAGCTATTTGACCTTTCTGAGAGTGGGGCGCTGTTCCCGGAGTACCTCATCCCTCCAGGTCGCCTCGCCCACTGCATGGTTTCCCACTGGACACATCGGGTCAATTGCAACGAAGTGAAAGCAGCTTCCTAGCTGGGGATGATCCCGTGGTTAGTGCGCAGCTCCACACTAAACTAGTACGCAAGCTGAATACCAGCTGCAGCGAATATGGCGGCTGAAGCAAGTCCCCAGCCGTGTGCTAAAAATATATATCAGCTGCAACGAACCCAACGTTAACTGCTGCTGCTCTCTAGAGGACACTGCGGACGAGACTGTTAGTCTAACCCTTTCTATAGACTAACGATTTATAGTACCGTGCGAAGTGAAACAAATATGAAAAATCCCGAATTGTATTGACGCTGAACAATTCCTAATTCTATTGTAACTGAAATTCATAATCACAAATCCATGTCCCTACATTTTACAAAATACATATTTACGTGTGGGTGTATATTTATATGGGATGTCATTGCTGTTCATGTAGCGCTGGAATGAGTTTTGTGACATTACCACAATACGGAAAACGATACCCCCCCCCCCACACACACACACACACACACACACACAGATCAAATCGCTTCAACAGCGAAAAAATGATCCGACGCAAAATATTTACAGTTGAAGGGATTGTTTACAAATATCATGAAATTGAGAATATATTTAAAGCCGTATAGTAATTGCAATATTTATATATAACTTAAATATTACTCGTATATTAAACAGGCTATATGTATACTTTTTTTTTGATAACAAAAAAAAAAACCCTCGGGTCAATTAAGTATTTGTTATGCGTAAATATACGCTTTCAAGTTAAAAACTTAAGCATGATTACATCAAAATAAAATAATTAAGATGTTTAGGTTTTGTAAAAAAAAAACACTTTTACGAAAAAAGGCACTTCTAAAATATAATTTTGTAATAATCGCTCAGATTGAGCACCGGCCCTCTTCAGTTCCTGTTTGGAAGCGCACCAAAACAAACCACGATCATTAGTACCATACTAAAGCTGAAATCAGCTAGTCCCCAACTTTGTTTCGCTTCTTTTTTCGTTGCAATTGGTATTAAGTTAGTACGCAGCTGGGGATGATCCCCAGATAGTACCGTAACAGCTGGTACGCAGTTTAGTACGCAGCTTCCTACTCCATAACTACTAACTAACTAACTGACCCATCTCGTCTTTATCGCGCACAAACGCTACCACCTTTCTAGAGAAACTGTGGAATTTCCAGACTCGGTACTTAATCCGGACTGACCTTTGACATGACCCCGTTAATTTAAAAATCCTGCTTTGGGTATTCATGTACAGCAGCCCAACCCATGCTAGAATCACACCCTCCCCTTGATTCTTATTGTCAGCAGCTTGCTGGATAACTTGTAGTCAATCTTAAGTGAGCTGGTGGGTTCAACAGGCACCTCTTACAGAAGGATCAGTTTAATTAGTTTCATTGGGGTTTGTGACGGAGATTGAATGACACTTGGTGTTAGATCTTCCCCCTGACCCGAGAGGGTACTAGGTAAAGGGAGCACAGTACCCTGGACTAAAAGGCATGACACTTTATTCTCATGGGTAGGTGGAATTCGGCTGGCTAGAAAAGGGACTGAGCTGCGGTACCCAAACTCAATGACCCGAACGAGAAACGTCGTGGTGTCCGCGGATTGGAGGAGTGGATGCGCTTGTTAACCAAGGGGTCATGAGGGAGGGTATAAAATAGGGGCATAGCAAAGTAATCTGTTCCTTTTGTAAACGGTTGGATTTAACCTAGGAGTGGAAGTATTGCTGAGAACCGCGAGTGTGTGTTTTGTGTTTGTAAAGTGTCGGCTGTAACTGTGTCTTTGTAAACTCTCAGCATCACAATCCGGAGCTGGAGTACAAGCCAGCATTAACACGGGCATCACTTTTCACCCCAGCATTTCACAGAGTACTGTAATCACCACTAGCTCTTGAATTCACTCACTGTCTTGTGTTTGTGTTTCGTGTGGATGTGTGTTGAAGCTGAACTTTTGGTTGCTGTTCAAACCTGGGGATTAGTTACGAGTGCTACACGCTGCTGTAACGCTCCAGCATTTATTATTTACAGGTGTTGCCTTAGGGCTCTGGACATTGTTGTTATTATCAATAAAGAACCCTGCACCTGAGAGCAATTGTCTGTTTTGTACCTGCACTACACTCGCCTGAATCCTCTTGTCACTTTTCCAAGGGGTTCAACGAGCACCTCTCACAGAAGGCTCAGTTTAATATATTTTATTGGGCTTCAATGAGCACCTCATTACAGAAGGCTCAGTTTTATTGGGGTTCAATGAGCACCTCATTACAGAAGGCTCAGTTTAATTTGTTTTATTGGGGTTCAATGAGCACCTCATTACAGAAGGCTCAGTTTTATTGGGGTTCAATGAGCACCTCATTACAGAAGGCTCAGTTTAATTTGTTTTTGTTTTATTGGGGTTCAATGAGCATCTCATTACAGAAGGCTCAGTTTACAGAAGGCTCAGTTTAATTTGTTTTTGTTTTATTGGGGTTCACCTCATTACAGAAGGCTCAGTTTAATTTGTTTTTGTTTTATTGGGGTTCAATGAGCACCTCATTACAGAAGGCTCAGTTTAATTTGTTTTTGTTTTATTGGGGTTCAACGAGCACCTCATTACAGAAGGCTCAGTTTAATTTGTTTTATTGGGGTTCAATGAGCACCTCATTACAGAAGGCTCAGTTTAATTTGTTTTTGTTTTATTGGGGTTCAATGAGCACCTCATTACAGAAGGCTCAGTTTTATTTGGGGTTCAATGAGCACCTCATTACAGAAGGCTCAGTTTAATTTGTTTTTGTTTTATTGGGGTTCAATGAGCACCTCATTACAGAAGGCTCAGTTTTATTGGGGTTCAACGAGCACCTCATTACAGAAGGCTCAGTTTAATTTGTTTTATTGGGGTTCAATGAGCACCTCATTACAGAAGGCTCAGTTTAATTTGTTTTTGTTTTATTGGGGTTCAATGAGCACCTCATCACAGAAGGCTCAGTTTAATTTGTTTTATTGGGGTTCAACAAGCATCTCATTACAGAAGGCTCAGTTTAATTTGTTTTTGTTTTATTGGGGTTCAATGAGCACCTCTCAGAAGGCTCAGTTTTATTGGGGTTCAACGAGCACCTCATTACAGAAGGCTCAGTTTAATATATTTTATTGGGGTTCAATGAGCACCTCATTACAGAAGGCTCAGTTTAATTTGTTTTTGTTTTATTGGGGTCCAATGAGCACCTCATTACAGAAGGCTCAGTTTTATTGGGGTTCAATGAGCACCTCATTACAGAAGGCTCAGTTTAATTTGTTTTATTGGGGTTCAATGAGCACCTCTCAAGGCTCAGTTTTATTGGGGTTCAATGAGCACCTCACAGAAGGCGCAGTTTAATTTGTTTTTGTTTTATTGGGGTTCAACGAGCACTTCTCACAAAGGCTCAGTTTAATATATTTTATTGGGGTTCAATGAGCACCTCATTACAGAAGGCTCAGTTTAATATATTTTATTGGGGTTCAATGAGCACCTCATTACAGAAGGCTCAGTTTAATATATTTTATTGGGGTTCAATGAGCACCTCATTACAGAAGGCTCAGTTTAATATATTTTATTGGGGTTCAATGAGCACCTCATTACAGAAGGCTCAGTTTAATTTGTTTTTGTTTTATTGGGGTTCAATGAGCACCTCATTACAGAAGGCTCAGTTTTATTGGGGTTCAATGAGCACCTCATTACAGAACAGTTTAATTTGTTTTTGTTTTATTGGGGTTCAATGAGCACCTCATTACAGAAGGCTCAGTTTAATTTGTTTTTGTTTTATTGGGGTTCAATGAGCACCTCATTACAGAAGGCTCAGTTTTATTGGGGTTCAATGAGCACCTCATTACAGAAGGCTCAGTTTAATTTGTTTTATTGGGGTTCAATGAGCACCTCATTACAGAAGGCTCAGTTTAATTTGTTTTTGTTTTATTGGGGTCCAATGAGCAATTACAGAAGGCTCAGTTTTATTGGGGTTCAATGAGCACCTCATTACAGAAGGCTCAGTTTAATTTGTTTTTGTTTTATTGGGGTTCAATGAGCACCTCGTTACAGAAGGCTCAGTTTTATTGGGGTTCAACGAGCACCTCATTACAGAAGGCTCAGTTTAATTTGTTTTATTGGGGTTCAATGAGCACCTCTCAGAAGGCTCAGTTTTATTGGGGTTCAACGAGCACCTCATTACAGAAGGCTCAGTTTAATTTGTTTTATTGGGGTTCAATGAGCACCTCATTACAGAAGGCTCAGTTTAATACAGAAGGCTCAGTTTGTTTTATTGGGGTTCAATGAGCACCTCTCAGAAGGCTCAGTTTTATTGGGGTTCAATGAGCACCTCATTACAGAAGGCTCAGTTTAATTTGTTTTTGTTTTATTGGGGTTCAATGAGCACCTCGTTACAGAAGGCTCAGTTTTATTGGGGTTCAACGAGCACCTCATTACAGAAGGCTCAGTTTAATTTGTTTTATTGGGGTTCAATGAGCACCTCATTACAGAAGGCTCAGTTTAATATATTTTATTGGGGTTCAATGAGCACCTCATTACAGAAGGCTCAGTTTAATTTGTTTTTGTTTTATTGGGGTTCAATGAGCACCTCTCAGAAGGCTAAGTTTAATTTCTTTACGCCCTGTGCATGGACAGTTTAGTCCAAGAGACACTTTTTTTCCTCCTTGTCTTTCTATTTGCTCTACAATTGTTATCGTTTCCCAATATTTCTTTATTTGTTGATTACCACAATGCATATTTATTGTAATGAATACTGACTTTCCCAGCATTTTATGGACCTGGCACTCTGCTTGCCTACCTTTTAATATGTCTTATTGTGGGTAGGAATATAATTTTGATCAGATAATGAGTTACTTTCATTGTGCTTTAGAGTTGAGTGTTACAGATTGGCGGTCTGTCCGGTGACTGTTCACAATTTCAATGCTAACTTGTGTCTGTGACGCAGTATAGAAATACTGGCAGTTTTGTTTAGTTGTACTTGGTTAAAAGCCCATTTTAATACATTCACAATGTCCAATGCAGATGAAGGCTCACCGCATGATGCTGTAAGTTTCTCTAATACTACAACAGGACCTTGTGTAACTAGAAGAGAACCTGTTGCAGAGATTGCCTCTTTACTGGATGGCCTGTATCTCACTTGGACCATTGACAGTGACTTAAAGGTGGGGAGGCGTTTACCACTGTCCTACTACAGATGGAAACAATAAGACTCAATTTTGCAATAAACTACTCGTTCAGATACCATGGAGAATGAGGGTAAATTAGCCCAAGAAAGTGGTATCAACAGAGAGGAGTCGCTTAGGCACGATGAAGACCAAAGATCTGAGCATGTGCAAATATTCATTATCACAGCTGGAATAAAATGGTCTGTTTAAGAATGGATGAAAAATGGCAGAGCAAGCTCATGCAACACGTAAGATCCGCTAGCAGTGATGTTAGGGTTCACAGAACGGAATTTCCTAGCCTCGTCCTGTGGGGAATCCTGAGATGAGTAGTCTGTCTTGAAAGGTTCAGTTCGAACCTGCTGGATAGCTGAGGGAGGAAATAAATGTAGCTGGAATGTTTTTTACGAAGCCTTTCTTGCTGCTTCTACCCATTGATTATTTGTCAGGAATAGAAGACAGGCTCAGGAATATGGTACAGACCCCATGGCAATGCATAAGGGATGGTTTTAGGGCTTTGTCTTAAATGGAAGTTTGATGTTGCTGAAGCCAAAGTGGTTCAACATGTATTGAGTAACTGTAATCCAACGCTTGCTAGTTTCTGTCTAGACTGATGAGCCAGTGAATTAGCATGATGGTGGAAAAGGATTGGGCAGCACAGAAAGAGTACTGGTCAAGTTAACCAGGCTAGTGCTGAAAAGGAACCAGGAAGGTTCTGGTAAAGGGTGTTCCGTTGAAGGGGGTGGAGATGTGAGTGTAGTGAAGCATGTGTGTTTAACAAACTGCAGAAACACCTGTCTGCTGCTGGTTCCCAGTGAAGTGAGAGCAATTAAAGGAGAAGCTCTACTGGATACTGGGTGCGTTCACCCTCATGCAAATACAGCTCTGGCAGCAGTTTCATCTTTCTCATGAGAAGCTGCTGTCGTGTCCTGAACAAACATTTGAGCAGATGGGAAGTCGCATGATGCTATAGGCAAAACCCAACTAGCACACCTGTGGAATGGCACTTGCTGCTGTATGGAGACGTATATTTTAGATGAACACCTTGCTTTCCCTTTTGATTTTAGGACTTGATTTTTTAACCAACAGTAACGCACATTAATCTGGAGGGTAACACACACAGAATGAGGCAGAAGGGTGTGTGTGTTTTATATATTTTTTTTTTCTGTTTCCTCCAACGGGGTACAAGAGAATTCACATGGCCATTGCATTATTCCAGTAGACACTCAGTCACAGTGGAGCTTTACCTGGCAGTGCCAACACCAAATGTCTGAAACAAGCATTAATAATGCTGTTTGTAAAATGGATTCCTCAAGAGAAAAGGGAGTTCTCTCCTGGCCTAGCCAGCCAGCTTTAATACCGGTTTTGGCTTCCAAGGAGCTCTGAGATTGGAGAAGTGGATAAACAGAGGGTGATAGCAAGGAACTATGGGAATTTGAGTTTTAACCTGGCCAGGTACTGACCCTAATAAAAGGGACAGGTGGATGAAACTTACACCCACTTTATGGAGCAAGTGCATTGCTGAAATATTATACATTACATAAATAACCAATAAGCTCCCATTTATAATTTCTTTACTCTGTTTTAAAATTCCCTTTTTAAATAACTCTACCGCCCCAGAAGACTCACAACCATACTGAGAGGGTGTATGGCAACCATTTCGACAAACAAAAGATATTGCGCACTCCTGTAATGGCATGATCTGAGCATCTAAAGAAATCAGAAAGTTATAGACTAATACTAAGAGACCCAGCATGGTTTTTGTTGTGCAAAATGATTGTTACAGATGCATGTGTTGCCACGAGCCTCCTTCTATTCTACAATCAACAAATGTCAACAAATTTCAACAAATGGTTTCTTAAAAAAAAAAAAGTGCTGCTGATGATTTAGCATTTGTTAGTCAGCTACACATGTTCAGTTTATGTACGAATCCGGTGCTAGTGAGGACAAGGATTTATCAGTCTTCTGAAGAGGAACCTGACGATCACACCCAACGGATCATTTGAACCAGCTGCAATGGCACGTACTGACGCAAAAACCCTCCACCTCAAGGCAAAACACCGAGACAGGACATAAAGAGGAACCCACTGGGTCCTGCACCTGGAAGAACAACTTTAATCAGCCAAAGATGCCTGGGATCTGTTTGCACAAACCTTGAAGAACAAAGAACAGCAGCAAGTAACCAGAAAGGAAGGATGGATGTATCAAAAAACAAGCTTCTGGCTTTTTTGGGCCTTTCCCTTTTTAACAGAACAAGGAAAAAAAACTGATCTTTGGAGAGCAACTCTCAAACCCAGTGTATCGAGCCACAATGTCTTGAAAGATGTTTGTCTTGCTGAGGTTTGACGACATATGCACAAAGATTACACTACTTTTGGGGTGGCTCTCCACAAATCTTGTAAATCCTCTACACGGAAATCTTTAAATGCTTCTCTCCATGAAAATCTTTAGTAAAAGGTGAAATATGTATTCTAGCTGAAGAGATGCCAGAGCATGGCTTTGCTGGCAGCCGAGCCCTTCTGGCCGGCCCAGAGGCCAAACAAAACAAAAACAGGAACTCTTCCCAAAACACAACTGCTGTTTGGTCCCAGCAAAGGGCCGAATTACTGCCACCTTGAAAGAGAGGGCTCCTTGCCCCCCTAAACAGCTCTGTTTCTGCTTTACTGCTGTGCTCCTCTCCTCCTCCCACAAGCGTAAGGCCATCTGGGTACTCTGGCCTGCTGTGTGTGCAGAGCAGGCTGTCCCTCATCATCTACTTAGGTGTGGAGTGGACGAAGCAAGCCCCGGTTCCATCTCCCGCTTCCAAAATCAGTTTAATATAGACTGCCCCCTAGATTGTATAAGAATATATATAATTTATTTTTAATAACATACTCAATTATATCTTTACAGAAGAAAATTACATTAACAGAATACAATTATCAAATATTTCCATTCATCTTTTCCTGTTAAATGAAAATCAATTTTCATTTATTCTTTTACTTTCCCCAAGAAGATAAATTCGGCTTCTTTTCACATTAGAAATGCACTGCTTTACCTTGCATTCCTGCTATCCCATCAAATCAATTGTCCATGAAACCAGAAGCCATGCAATTAAACACCTCCCTCTGGAAATCAATTCGTTCACATCCATATAGCACCATATTACAGTTAACTATAATTTGGGCAGGCATTTATCCATACATGCCCACAACTCCCTAGCAAATTGACATTCCCAGAAAACATGTCCAACAGACTCTCCTCCCACACCCTCTTGGACATTTCAGGGCTTCTAGTACAGTTATGCCTACAGAGGTTCTCTCACTGGAAGCCTGTTAAGAGCACATCTTTTAGGTTGTCATCCATGTGTTTTACTTAATTTTTTCCTCCATTAGCGTGCTATACGTTTACCTGTGCTTTTAACAGTATCTTTGGTTTTACATTATTGGCTTACTTACAAGAAAAGTACAGCAAATTCATAATGCCAAAGTAGTGTCTCGGCTTTTGGAAGCAAATTTGTCAATTGAGACAAATCCCTCAATGCAAAGGCCATGTAGAACCTTAAAGAAACATGTGTGCATTACAGAAGTAATTAACATTTTACACGTGAAACAAAACCTCCAATTTCAATGGAATGCATGGCACCCCCTCCCCCAGAATCAACCGGCATGCACATTAACTCTCTTCACATTCGTATTTCCCTCCCTGCAGGAAAGACATGCCTCCCTTGTTTTTAGTTTCACTCACATAGGCAAAATATCAGCTTTTGGAACCAGCACTTCACCAGACAGCCAGTCTTCTTGAGCGCCACATTTATTTCCTTTACCTTTCCAATTTGACCTCCCAGTTTCTTTTTTCACAATCTTTTCTTTTTTTTTTTTTTAAAGTTACACCCCAATATCTTAATACCATCTTCACACAAGTCCTTTCTATCTGCCCAACTCCCACAACATAATTGAAGACTTGGTTACATTAGTTTTCGAACCTGTACCTTCACTATATACAGAACCATCAGATGTTAGGAAGATCGTGGTGTCATCAGTGTACTGAGCTGTTTTCAAGGACTGACCGGAGCTACCAGGCAAGTGAACTCAACTAATTTTATTATCGCTCTCTCAGCAAATGGCTCATTAAACAAAACATATAATAATGGGGACATGGGCCACCCCTGGCTCACCCCCCCTCCCTGTATCGCTGGCTCAGTCATGTACCTGTTAACATTTACCATGCTGTGCACACAATTATAGGTTCCACTAATCCACCTGGTACAGCTAGGCCCAAAATGTATCTTCTGTAGTACCAAGAAAAAGAAGGCATGACCTGACACGATCGAAAGCCTTCTCCTGGTCTGTTTAACATACAAAGTGGCAGATCGCGCTCCTTTACCCAGTTCATAACATCTCTTATTAATTAAGATTTTAAGCTAGTCATTCGCCCTCTGACCCCACAAGTCTGGTCTTCAGCTACCACACATGACATCACCTCAATTACCTTAACACTATGTACTGTAAGCAATGGAATTGGTCTCCAATTAAGCACCTCTCTTGCCTTTCCTAAATCAAATTTTATAATTCCCTTTTTCATGCTAATTTGATAACCTCCCCTTTCCAAATGTCATCCTATACCCCATTACGTTTCCCAGTAATATTCCTAAAGGCTACATAACTTTAGGTATGCCACTGTAGTAGGTATTTGAAAGGACTCGACACATCTTCCCTATCTAGTTCCTGTTAACTCCACTATTTGCAGGTGCGCACGTACACCTGTGGTTTAGCCTTTTGCTGTCGTGTCATAAGCTACGGCCTGCAAGCAACAGCTAAGCACACGATAATTTAGCACAATTTCCATTGCAGCTGATAAGAGTAGTAGAGTTTCCATTGCATTCTCAACTACAACTTAACCCTTGACTGCCCTAATACTCGGAAAATATAAATTCCACCTCCACACCGTCACCCGCTGGGGATTTACCACCACTCGGAATTCATGGCCTCCTCCACCTCTTCCATACTTGGATCTTTCTCCAGTTCATCACATTGTTTTAGCTTCCTTTTTAATATTTAATAAGATGTTGCTTTTACCCAAGTCTGTTTCCAATCCTAGGGTTCTTAGAAAGTGTGTGCCTACTTTAACAGCCCTATATCTTTAACCCTTTCCTTCTCATCAGCCAGTTCAGTTATTGAAGCTTTCTTTGGAAGTGTGCACCTACTTTAACCCTTAGCAGTCCATTTATTCAGCTCTTGTCAGGTCCAATTTATTTTGACACACGCTGTTTATTTTATACGCGCAGTTTAAAATATTTTCCAGAGTAAAACGGGTTTAAAAGCCACTGAATCGCAAACGGACACTCTGTTCTGCATCTCCAGCCAAGCCCCACCCCTTGTTCGCTGTATTTCACATACCTCTAGAGCTGTGCATACTGATAAATCCTCTCCTGATCACTTGTTTTATCACCAAACTCCTCAATAATGTGATCCAAGTCATTATTTTATTACTATAACATCTCAAAGCTTTGCAAATCTCTGATTCTTTGAGAGCTGGATGCGGAAGCAGCTATCTTCTTTGTGTCTCTTATCTATGTGGTGCAGCTGCTAGCTCTTTTCGGCTCCCATCAGTCTCACTCGGCCATTGAAAGGTTTTCTCGTCTTTCTCCGGCTGTGCTTTCCGTCTTTTTGATGTCGGACAGGGTAAATTGTAATAGTAAATAAAGGGAAAAATGTAATTTCTGACCTAGTCCCACACAGGACTGCAAAGGGTTAACTGCCCTTTATCTTTAACCCTTTCCTCCTCAGCCAATTCAGTTAAAGCTTCTTTTGTTTTTGTCTGACTGTTTTAAAAAAGAATGTAGTGCACTTTGACACACAACTTTTTTGCTAAGAAACCAAATTCATTAAATTTCCTTCCCAGATGTAACCTAATCTGTTTAACACCATGTCACAAAGGAAAATAAACACAGACAGAGGTGGAGTTTGGTGGAGCTGAGCGAATGGTCTCGCTCAGCATTTAATGAATTAACAGACAGAAAATAAACTGTTGGAACAATACAAAAACAAACACAGGACACGGCACACGTCGCCAAAACAAAAAGACAAACAAAACGGACGAGACAGACAAACACGGTGAGCAGATACTTTAACTACACGACTACTATTATTATTACTTTTACCTCCGTCTCCTATCCCGTTCTCCACTCACCGAACACCCAACCGCGAGTGAGTGAAAACGTGCATCTATATATACTGTTGTGCTGGGATTCAATTACTAATTAATTATTCACTTGAATCCCAGCACGTGAATTAATAAAGTGCGATTCCCCGTGCTCATATTATTACTTTTTACTTGCACGTGAAGTGCTGTGCAATCCTCGTGCCTAAATACAAATATACATTTTAAACACTTGTGTTACACAGACCCGTTTATATCCCGTGTACCAATGACTATACACCAACATTTAAACACACCACACGCAACACATAACAGATAATATACACAGGGGCGGGCACTTTGTCACACACCATTATATTCATCCCAACACAACCTCCCCTTCATTTACTTTAATATATAGAGCTTCCATTATCTTTGAGTCTGTTCCACTCTTTCCTTATGCTTAAGAATATTGTAAAAAAAAAAAAAAAAAAAAAAAAAAAAAAATCTCTACCTCCTCCCACCATGAAAATGCAAGCTCTGCCAAGATATGAAGAGTTGCATTTGACACTTCATGTTCACATTCAATCTGGATCCAGACGCACCACAAAACACTTTAGTATGATCCATAGCCCTGTACACAGAAAAATCATCACCACACAAGTGACATCATCCCTATACAGCACACACTTACTCTGCTCCCCACCGCTGCCTGGCACAAACATTCCAGTTAAAAGTGAGTCATTTCTTAAAAGATTTGCCAGGGGCTCCATGCAACAAATAAAAAGCAGGGGTGAGAGCGGACAGCCTTGTCTTACCCCACTTAAAACCTGCACTGACTCAGATAGATCACCGTTAATCAAAATCCTACTGGCAATTTCCCTGTACAAAATTTGAATCCAATTAATCACATTTTTTGGAAAACCCATCTGAGCCAGTACAGCTAGCATGTATTTGTGCGCAATCCTATCGTACGCTTTTTCTAAATCCAAATTCAAAATACATAATTTATTCTACCTCTCCAGTGCAAACTGGATGGAATCTCTAATCAACATTGACTGTCCGCTCTGGTTGAGTTGACCCAGCATGACCCTGCAGTATTTGTTTAATACGCTGGTCTAATTGATCGGTCTTCTAGGCATGCCTATAAACGCGGTCGTTCTAGCATTAATATAGTGCGTTTGAACCCCTAATTGGGCTCAAGTTATCAAAGTTATCAAATCTTTCTTTTGTAACACCTAGGTTACCTTAGAGAAGCAAACCTCAATATCAATTTCTTTACAAACTCAGAGAACAGATCACACAGATCATCACCGATCCTCCACCACATTTCACAGTGGGTGCGAGACACTGTGGCTTGTAGGCCTCTCCAGGTCTCAGTCTAACCATTAGATGACCAGGTGTTGGGCAAAGCTGACAATTGGACTCATCAGAGAAGATGACCTTACTCTAGTTCTCTACAGTCCAATCCTTATGGTCTTTTGCAAACCTCAGCCTGGCTCTTCTTTACTTCTCATTGATGAAGGGCTTTTTTCTAGCTTTGCATGACTTCAGCCCTGCCCCTAGGAGCCTGTTTCGAACCGTCCTCGCCGTGCACTTCACCCCAGCTGCCGTTTGCCATTCTTTTTGTAGGTCACTTGATATCATCCTACGGTTGCAGAGTGACATTCGAATGAGTTGGCGGTCATCCCGGTCAGTGGAGAGTCGTTTTCGCCCTCTGCCGGTCTGTAGCTTTGTTGTCCCCAATGTGTGCTGCTTGACCTTGTTCTTATGAACCGCCGTCTTTGAAATTAAGGATGGAAGCAACCCGACGCTCACTGTATCCCTCTGCCAGTAAAGCCAGAACTGAACCCTTCTTTTCCTCACTCAAAACTTTCCTTTTCAACTCTTTGGGCATGGTCAATAGTTATTTTTTGATTCCAATTACTTTTGAGGTACTACTAGCACTGTTTTGCCATCCAGCTGGTCCTATTGCAAGAGGATAGTGATGACCACAGGAGTGGTTTTTATACTTGTCCTCATTAAAAAAGATTTGGTTCAGGTGATCCCCTAATCAGTACCTCATTCAGTAGAATGAGGTGTGCCTGTGTTGGAATTCAACAGACACTGGAATGGAATGGCTGCCATACATGTAGAGATGCTGATTTAAGAAAAATTTGCAGTGGTCTCTTAATTTTTTCCAGATATATATATATATATATATATATATATATATATATATATATTTTTTTTTTTTACTTTTTTTTTTTTTTTTTTTTGGAGCATTTTGTGTTGTCCTGCATACTGTCTATGACCCTGGAATTACCCCGGGGGTACGCATACCCCCAGTTGAAAACCGCTTCTCTAGTATGTATGATCATTTTTAAAGTTTCATATTTTCCCTTCAAATATGTAATCTCAAACGTATGCTCTACTGCCAAATGA
>NC_054569.1:5819216-5836005 GCF_017654505.1 Polyodon spathula | reverse complement strand
TATGCGACTGACTGGAATGTACCTTAACATGTGTTAACTGTTTGTAGAGTGTCTCACTAATGAAACAGCGCTTATAAAATGTATTGTTGTAAATAAGTGGGGGTTTGAATCGTGTAGTGGCATATTATTGTCTAGTGATTTTATTTTAGTTCACTCTCCCACCCCTGTAGTTGTGTGTGCCTTCATGTCCAGTTACTTTTGTATGTTTCCACCGGTCAGATCACTAACAAGCCTGGTGTCTGTGATTTATTGCCGTCGGGGATTGCTGAGACTGTCTGCTGTGCGAAAGGAGACCCGTGAATGGGGACAGACAACCGGGTTGAAGACCGTGAGACGTTACACCTGCTGCCCCAGTACTGTTAGTAATCTCCTAGATTTCAAACCAATCCCATAATCCAGTAGGGATGGGTCGATCAGATACGGCAATAACATTCAGGCTGTTCCGAAGAAATAAATAAATAAACAGTAAACTATTTTATCAGAATAAAAGAACAAAAACAAGTGTGTTACGACATGTTTTCAGCTGACACAGAATGTTCTGATAAATTCTCTGGTGTGAAATACATCTGAGTGAAACTCAAAAATGGAAGTGAAATTGTCTTAAATGTTGAGTAATTTGTATCCGGCGCATTAGAGATAGCAAAACAGGGTGTGACTTTGTGCAGAAATGGCAGCAAACACTCCTTGTCTGGAAGAAGAGCTCTCCTGTGCTGTGTGCTGTGAGATTTTCACGGATCCTGTAACTCTTCATTGTAACCATAGCTTCTGTAAAGCATGTCTGGATCAGTGCTGGAAAGAGAAGGAAGCTCGGGAGTGTCCGGTGTGCAGGAGAAGATCTTCAATTGAGAGGCTTGCTGTGGATTTCAGGCTCAGGAACATTGTGGAGTCCTTCTTAAAAGAACACAGTCACAAACCTGCAGCTCCTCCTGGAATACTCTGCAGTCTGCATGATGAGAAACTGAAGCTGTTCTGTGTGGATGATGAAGAGCCCGTCTGTCTTGTTTGTCAAACTTCAGAGAAACATGAGAATCACAAATTCTGCCCAGTCCAGGAAGGTGCTCAGGATTATAAGGTAAAAGTCACTATTTGTATCTTTAAACACCAGCTAAGCCTTGTGGTTGATTCAACTGGGGGGCAGTGAGTGTGCTTTACAGTGGAACTTTAATATAGGTTAAAAGGTTGTGAAAACAGAGGGTCTACAGTTAAGTATTGTTAGTCTTTTTTTTTTTGTTTATTCACATGTGTTGAAATATTACCTGTAAGTACTATATCAATTATTCAATACAGACCACTCGTTTCTATCAAGTTCATCAGGTTTAAATATTATTTAGTGCAAATTATTTACAAAAGCACCTCATCAGACCTGTTAAGCATCAGATGCACAGTATAATTCAGACACACAATCTAATTCTCAGACACTACATTCTTCTTCCTCATTTCAGGGAAAACTCAAGCCTGCACCGAAGCCCTTGCAGGACAAGCTTGAACATGTTAATAAAGTTAAAGAAGAATGTGATAACACAGCAGAGCACATCACGGTAAACTAGATTACTGATTAAAAAAAATACAAAACATCCATTTTCACTGGACGCCCAGCCCAATTCTAAAGTGTTCTTCTTTGTCTTGTTCTAGAAACAAGCCCAGCAAACAGAGAGGCAGATAAAGGAGGAGTTTGAGAAACTTCACCGGTTTCTACGAGATGAAGAAAAGGCCAGGACAGCTGCACTGAGGGGGGAAGAGGAACACAAGGGAAGAATCATGAAAGAGAAGATTGAAAAACTTACAAGAGAAATCTCATCCCTTTCAGACACAATTACAGTGATAGAAAGGGAGATGGAAGCTGAAGACATCTTACGCCTGCAGGTATTGATCACGTAACTTAACTTGCTCTCAGTTTTTCAAACTTGTATGACGAGGTTGTATCTACTGTTCGTATGTGATCATTTAAAGCAGTTTTATTACATTCCTTATTGTGGAATATATAGTCAACGCTGATTAATATGAACTTCGAGGGATAATAAAACATTGTATCTGATCGGTATTTCTAATTATCAGGAGTAAAAGCCAAGGGGATTTTGTTAGTTTTTATTGACGTTACAGTAACACCAAATTCAGTTTTCAGCTCAAGTACAATGAAAAGTATTATTAAAACAAAAAACAAAATTTGAAGTGACAGGAAGAGCTGACAAAGTTGAAAAAGATGGGAAATTGTCAGTTAAAACTGCCACTTAGCTCTTCCCTCACCCGTGTTCTGACCAGGCTCTCCAGCACACACTGCTGAACTGGTACAGTAGGTGAGTTCACCACCACTGGGCAGGGCAGCGGGTTGCTGAGGATTCAAACGTCCTCTGAAACAGCCTATATGCCTCAGAACAGTGATCTTTAACCTGTGGGTGGTGAGGCATGCTCAGGTAGGTCACCACAATTTGGCTGTTAAGAAGATTATATTTAACAATTATTATTACCATATAATTCTAACATTTCTTGGCAACCCCAGACTTGTGCAATAATCCTTGTTGCCCTGAGCCAAAGCACTGTAGTTCATGTTCCAATCAGTCTGCTGCACAGTCTTCAGGTCACATTCAAAAGAAAACAGACTTCTAAAGTAACATTTTCTCATTAGTCAAAGTTAAAGCAGGACACATTTCATTTTTCCATTTGCTGGAGGGTCTTTGGGTTATAAAGGTTGAACCACTGCCTTAGAAGAGTGGACCTCAGTCCTGGTCCTGGGGGACTCCCCTGTGTCTGCTGTCACTTTGTTCAACTCAATTTCTTTATTTAATACTCAATTAAACTATCCGTTTGTCTAATGAAAGTGGTGCCGGACCCTTTCTACCACAACTTGGTGTCAGAGTGGGACAGCACCTCCTAGTGGACCAGAAGGGAACTGCAGTTGAAAATGTTCCTAACAGGCACACCAGCTCCTCTAAAGATCTCCTGAGAGTTCTGGTTTGAATGTATTCAGTCCAGTTCTTTTTCTGCTTTATTTCAGACCTACAAAAGCACAAAGAGCAGGTATGTAAGCATCTGGCCTGTGTTCCTGTTTTGTATTGTATTGAATGCAAGCACAGAGCAGCACTACCTCCTGGATATTATTGCAGAGCCGAGTGCACACTGCAGGATCCACAGTGTGTTTCAGGAGCGCTGATAGATGCAGCCGAGCACCTGGGCTCTCTGAAGTACAAAGTGTGGGAGAAGATGCTGGGGATTGTTCAGTACAGTGAGTACTGTGGGGAGCATCACAGAGGAGGGGAGGAGGAGGGGGCATACATAGAAGCACAATTGACAATGTGTGTATGAGCAAGATACAGTTATCTAGAGTTAATAATAATGCACAATGAAATGTACCTGTAGCAGTACAGTTATATCCATCAAAGAGATCATCTTGAAGCTGAACAACCCTTGCAAGGTCTTATCTTAAAACACACTATAACTGAAAACTAAATACACCTTTTTATTTAATAAAAGTTGAAAAATTAAAGATTTATAAATGTTAAAACTTTAAGATGTCATCACATCTGCTGTTTTTCATTGGTGTGGCCATCTTTTATTTTCAACCAGTCAGAAATGTTTTTATTCAAACTTTGCAGCTCTTGTGACATCATACTTTCATTTGATGTCCATTGATTTTAACAGGGGTTATGCTAAAAACAGTATATTTCTGTCATAAAGAAAATGTATATATATGTTTTATAGTTCTATGGTGGTTGGGTATATTATAGACATAAATTACATTAAAAAAAATCTAAATGCCACAGTGCGCACTTTTGGGTGCAACAATAAAATGTTAAGGTCAAAAAATCACTGAATGTTTAGTTTCGCTGGTTTCCTCTCCCCACCTGTTTCTAAAGCAGTGGCTGTATATTATAGGAGGAAGGAGTTCTGTCCCTGCTGTTTCTAAAGCGGTGGCTGTATATTATAGGAGGAAGGAGTTCTGTCCCTGCTGTTTCTAAAGCGGTGGCTGTATATTATAGGAGGAAGGAGTTCTGTCCCTGCTGTTTCTAAAGCGGTGGCTGTATATTATAGGAGGAAGGAGTTCTGTCCCTGCTGTTTCTAAAGCAGTGGCTGTATATTATAGGAGGAAGGAGTTCTGTCCCTGCTGTTTCTAAAGCAGTGGCTGTATATTATAGGAGGAAGGAGTTCTGTCCCTGCTGTTTCTAAAGCGGTGGCTGTATATTATAGGAGGAAGGAGTTCTGTCCCTGCTGTTTCTAAAGCGGTGGCTGTATATTATAGGAGGAAGGAGTTCTGTCCCTGCTGTTTCTAAAGCAGTGGCTGTATATTATAGGAGGAAGGAGTTCTGTCCCTGCTGTTTCTAAAGCGGTGGCTGTATATTATAGGAGGAAGGAGTTCTGTCCCTGCTGTTTCTAAAGCGGTGGCTGTATATTGGTTCTGTATATATTATAGGAGGAAGGAGTTCTGTCCCTGCTGTTTCTAAAGCGGTGGCTGTATATTATAGGAGGAAGGAGTTCTGTCCCTGCTGTTTCTAAAGCGGTGGCTGTATATTATAGGAGGAAGGAGTTCTGTCCCTGCTGTTTCTAAAGCGGTGGCTGTATATTATAGGAGGAAGGAGTTCTGACCCTGCTGTTTCTAAAGCGGTGGCTGTATATTATAGGAGGAAGGAGTTCTGTCCCTGCTGTGCTGTTTCTAAAGCGGTGGCTGTATATTATAGGAGGAAGGAGTTCTGTCCCTGCTGTTTCTAAAGCGGTGGCTGTATATTATAGGAGGAAGGAGTTCATTTTCTGTTTCTAAAGCGGTGGCTATCTGTCTCCTGCTGTTTCTAAACTTCCTGGCTGTAGCGGTGGCTGTATATTATAGGAGGAAGGAGTTCTGTCCCTGCTGTTTCTAAAGCGGTGGCTGTATATTATAGGAGGAAGGAGTTCTGTCCCTGCTGTTTCTAAAGCGGTGGCTGTATATTATAGGAGGAAGGAGTTCTGGAGTTCTGACCCTGCTGTTTCTAAAGCGGTGGCTGTATATTATAGGAGGAAGGAGTTCTGTCCCTGCTGTTTCTAAAGCGGTGGCTGTATATTATAGGAGGAAGGAGTTCTGTCCCTGCTGTTTCTAAAGCGGTGGCTGTATATTATAGGAGGAAGGAGTTCTGTCCCTGCTGTTTCTAAAGCGGTGGCTGTATATTATAGGAGGAAGGAGTTCTGTCCCTGCTGTTTCTAAAGCGGTGGCTGTATATTATAGGAGGAAGGAGTTCTGTCCCTGCTGTTTCTAAAGCGGTGGCTGTATATTATAGGAGGAAGGAGTTCTGTCCCTGCTGTTTCTAAAGCAGTGGCTGTATATTATAGGAGGAAGGAGTTCTGTCCCTGCTGTTTCTAAAGCGGTGGCTGTATATTATAGGAGGAAGGAGTTCTGTCCCTGCTGTTTCTAAAGCGGTGGCTGTATATTATAGGAGGAAGGAGTTCTGTCCCTGCTGTTTCTAAAGCAGTCTGTATATTATAGGAGGAAGGAGTTCTGTCCCTGCTGTTTCTAAAGCGGTGGCTGTATATTATAGGAGGAAGGAGTTCTGTTGCTGTTTCTAAAGCAGTGGCTGTATATTATAGGAGGAAGGAGTTCTGTCCCTGCTGTTTCTAAAGCGGTGGCTGTATATTATAGGAGGAAGGAGTTCTGTCCCTGCTGTTTCTAAAGCGGTGGCTGTATATTATAGGAGGAAGGAGTTCTGTCCCTGCTGTTTCTAAAGCGGTGGCTGTATATTATAGGAGGAAGGAGTTCTGTCCCTGCTGTTTCTAAAGCGGTGGCTGTATATTATAGGAGGAAGGAGTTCTGTCCCTGCTGTTTCTAAAGCGGTGGCTGTATATTATAGGAGGAAGGAGTTCTGTCCCTGCTGTTTCTAAAGCGGTGGCTGTATATTATAGGAGGAAGGAGTTCTGTCCCTGCTGTTTCTAAACCGGTGGCTGTATATTATAGGAGGAAGGAGTTCTGTCCCTGCTGTTTCTAAAGCAGTGGCTGTATATTATAGGAGGAAGGAGTTCTGTCCCTGCTGTTTCTAAAGCAGTGGCTGTATATTATAGGAGGAAGGAGTTCTGTCCCTGCTGTTTCTAAAGCGGTGGCTGTATATTATAGGAGGAAGGAGTTCTGTCCCTGCTGTTTCTAAAGCGGTGGCTGTATATTATAGGAGGAAGGAGTTCTGTCCCTGCTGTTTCTAAAGCGGTGGCTGTATATTATAGGAGGAAGGAGTTCTGTCCCTGCTGTTTCTAAAGCGGTGGCTGTATATTATAGGAGGAAGGAGTTCTGTCCCTGCTGTTTCTAAAGCGGTGGCTGTATATTATAGGAGGAAGGAGTTCTGTCCCTGCTGTTTCTAAAGCGGTGGCTGTATATTATAGGAGGAAGGAGTTCTGTCCCTGCTGTTTCTAAAGCGGTGGCTGTATATTATAGGAGGAAGGAGTTCTGTCCCTGCTGTTTCTAAAGCGGTGGCTGTATATTATAGGAGGAAGGAGTTCTGTCCCTGCTGTTCTGTATATTATAGGAGGAAGGAGTTCTGTCCCTGCTGTTTCTAAAGCGGTGGCTGTATATTATAGGAGGAAGGAGTTCTGTCCCTGCTGTTTCTAAAGCGGTGGCTGTATATTATAGGAGGAAGGAGTTCTGTCCCTGCTGTTTCTAAAGCGGTGGCTGTATATTATAGGAGGAAGGAGTTCTGTCCCTGCTGTTTCTAAAGCGGTGGCTGTATATTATAGGAGGAAGGAGTTCTGACCCTGCTGTTTCTAAAGCGGTGGCTGTATATTATAGGAGGAAGGAGTTCTGTCCCTGCTGTTTCTAAAGCGGTGGCTGTATATTATAGGAGGAAGGAGTTCTGTCCCTGCTGTTTCTAAAGCGGTGGCTGTATATTATAGGAGGAAGGAGTTCTGTCCCTGCTGTTTCTAAAGCGGTGGCTGTATATTATAGGAGGAAGGAGTTCTGTCCCTGCTGTTTCTAAAGCGGTGGCTGTATATTATAGGAGGAAGGAGTTCTGTCCCTGCTGTTTCTAAAGCGGTGGCTGTATATTATAGGAGGAAGGAGTTCTGTCCCTGCTGTTTCTAAAGCGGTGGCTGTATATTATAGGAGGAAGGAGTTCTGTCCCTGCTGTTTCTAAAGCGGTGGCTGTATATTATAGGAGGAAGGAGTTCTGTCCCTGCTGTTTCTAAAGCGGTGGCTGTATATTATAGGAGGAAGGAGTTCTGTCCCTGCTGTTTCTAAAGCGGTGGCTGTATATTATAGGAGGAAGGAGTTCTGTCCCTGCTGTTTCTAAAGCGGTGGCTGTATATTATAGGAGGAAGGAGTTCTGTCCCTGCTGTTTCTAAAGCGGTGGCTGTATATTATAGGAGGAAGGAGTTCTGTCCCTGCTGTTTCTAAAGCAGTGGCTGTATATTATAGGAGGAAGGAGTTCTGACCCTGCTGTTTCTAGACTGTGTGCAGCACATTTCCAGCCAACTTGTTTTAATGAGAAAATATTCTATAAATATGCTAGTCAAAGGGGACTAAAAGGATTTAAAGAAGATGTTGCCAGTCTAGATATGCTTCAGCTTAAACACGCAGTGCACTTCCAATATTCACTGTATTGGCACCGAGCCTCACGTTAGACCAGCTGATAGTAAACATCACCAGCAACAGGGCTTCTTGTTTGCTGCATATTGTTTTTGACCACTTGCCGCTATCTCTGGTTACGTCTGTTTAAGTCCATTTATGTTAGAATTTCTATTACTATAAGAACCATTTCCTTTAACAGATAAGAAAACCTTTGCAATGACAAGGAAAAAAATGCACTTTAAAAAAAAAACTTCCCATTAGCCAGTGGTGCAGTTTTTTAGTGCTGGGATGAACATGGCATTTTTCATGCTCGGATATCTGGCCAAGATTTAAATATTTGTTCGAATATTCGTTGGTTAGCAAACAGTAGCTAAACAAACATTTCTGAGAGAAGAAAAAATGGACATGCCATAGACTCTACACTTGTATTGGACTCTGCACTTGCCATAGACCAGTGTTCTTCATTGCAAGGCCCGCGGGCCACTGGTGGCCCCTGGTGGACTTCAGTGCAGGCCCCTGACGTGAGGCCCCTGACAATACACAAATGTGAAAAAGCGGTGTGGCGGCCCTCACACTGATGTCTTATCAGTGACAGTGGCCCCCCTCTGAAAACACCGTGTAACAATTTTTTTTTTTTTTGGTTCCTAGGTAGTAAGTGTTATTTCCTAATTGCTTATGCCTCAAAAGTATAGAAAATGGCTATTATTCCCCACAAACTTTGCTTTTGTGACCAGGACAGTGATATTTTGAAATTTACCTATTTTCCAGAACAGTCCAGATAGATTCAGTGCTGAGTAAACTTGGAGTAACTTCTAGAACTTTCTAGAACTTTCCAGTAATATAAATAGTAGTATAAATACAGGGGCCTTAAGCGCACCAGTTCAGTTTAGTTCCAGCTGCCTAAGTGGATACATATCTGCATTTTTCTGAGATGGCATCAAGAGGCTGCAAGCATCCGGCAGACGCATTTTGCTATGTCTGCGACCAATTTATCAAGACAAGAGCGAAAAAGTACTCAGTGGAAGCATCTGCTAAGATGTGTGAGGCCTACAAGGCATATTTCGGCATGCCTGTCAGGGATCAAGACAAACCCTGGGCACCTCATTTCACCTGCGAGCACTGCAAAAAAACTCTGGAAGGTAAGATGGACAATTGTTGCTCGGAATTTTATGTTATAAAATTTGTTAAAATTTTTAAAATTGTAAAAGTTTTTAATTTTAAAATGTTTTACAATTTTCAATGTTATTGAAAAAATATATCATATATGAAAAATGTTGTGAGAATCTCTTACACGTTAGTCATGGGTGAAATAAATGTATTTTTGTAGGATGGTACAGAGGGGAAAAGAGAGCCATGAAGTTCGCTATCCCAAGAATTTGGCGGGAACCCACTGACCACTCAAGCAACTGCTACTTCTGCATGGTGGACCCTTCCAAACGTCGGACTGGCAAGAATGCACCTGCTATCACGTATCCGGACCTTCCTTCATCCATCGCCCCGGTGCCACACTGCCATGAGCTCCCCGTACCCACTCCTCCGGAGAGAGAGCAGCCGTCTTTAGAAGAGAGCAGCAAGTCAGAGAGCGAGGAAGACGTTATAGTTCCAGATGACAATTTCAGAGGTGGAGCTGAGGAGAGAAACCCATACTACCCTAACCAAAAAGACCTCAACGACTTGATTAGAGATCTTGGTCTCACCAAGTCCAATGCCGAGCTTTTGATGTCTAGGCTCAAGCAGTGGAACTTGTTGGATGAAAGTGTGCAAGTCGCAGATCAGAGGAAGCGTCACCAACCTTTTTCCAGCTTCTTCACCCATCAAGATGGGCTCTGCTTCTGCCACAGTGTGACCAGTCTGTTCGAGGCAATCGGAATCGCCTGTAACCAGAATGAGTGACGCCTCTTCATTGACAGCTCATCCAGGAGCCTCAAAGCCGTGCTGCTCCATAATGGTAACAAGTACCCGTCTCTTCCCCTGGCTCACTCAGTGCACCTCAAAGAGGATTACAACAGCATCAAGACCTTGCTGGATGCCTTGAAGTATGATGAGTACGGCTGGGAGGTCATAGGAGACTTCAAAATGGTGGCATTCCTGATGGGTCTCCAAGGTGGTTTTACCAAGTTTCCCTGCTATCATTGCCTTTGGGACAGCAGGGACACCAAGGCGCACTACCACAGGCGGGACTGGCCACAGCGGACCCAGTTCTCTGTGGGGAGGAACAACGTCAAGTGGGAACCACTGGTGGACCAGCGGAAGGTGCTGATGCCACCACTGCACATCAAATTGGGCCTTATGAAACAATTTGTCAGAGCTCTAGATAAGGAGTCGGCAGCCTTCAAATACCTTCAAGACTTCTTCCCTAAGCTGTCTGAGGCAAAGGTCAAAGCCGGTGTCTTCGTCGGACCACAGATAAAGAAGATCCTGGAGTGCAATGAATTCCCCAAGAAGCTCACTAGTAAGGAGAAAGCAGCTTGGAACAGCTTTGTCGCAGTGGTTCGGGGCTTCCTGGGCAATCACAAGGCCGAAAACTATGTGGAGCTGGTTGAGACTCTGGTGAAGAACTACGACACAATGGGCTGTAGGATGTCCCTCAAAGTCCATATCCTTGATGCTTATCTTGATAAATTCAAGGAGAACATGGGAGCGTACTCAGAGGAGCAAGGCGAGCGCTTCCACCAGGATATACTGGACTTTGAACGCCGCTACCAAGGACAGTATAACGAGAACATGATGGGAGACTACATTTGTTAAGTATCAAGTATCTGTGCATTAAAAAAAAAATACTGGTTGCTTATACTGTCAGTAATATTCTGTGAAAAATGGTACTGTAACTGAAATACAGCTAATTGTTTGTGCCAAGACTAAAGAAAAGTTTGGAAATTAGCAATAGGTTTGGGGGTGCTAAGCCCCGTTTAAAGTCTGTGACAAATCTGTGTGTTTGTTTTGTTTAGATTTGCTTTGACAAGCAATGGTCCACTGACTTCATCAGAATGCAAATACGACAGTCTCCATGAGCCCAACAATATCTTAATTTCATTTTAATAACTTGTTTAAAGTGTAATCTATCAATAGAGGTCAATACTGTATGTATGAAGGGTTGTCTTTTCCTTTAAGACATTGTTGGGGTTACATGGGCAAACACTGCTTTTATCATGCGTTTTAGGAAATATGTTTCCATGCATTTCTGTTTTAAGAAGAGAAACGGCACACACCAAAGCAAATGACCTGATTAATATTAATATACAGGAGGGGATATTTAAATATCCATGTTTGGTATGAAGAATGACTGATACATCGTGCTTTACAGCTTAATGTGTTTCCATGGGAATTATTTACATTGCAAATTCTCAGCTCAGCTCCTGCGTTAAGTTCACAGTTTCAGGAATAAACCTACAGGATACAGAGTTCTACTCAAATCATCCATTAGTATTAATATACTGCTCCTCCTCTCAGCCAATCAGGGCAGAGTTTTTAAACACTGTGAATTAATCTGGTTTTAACAGGCTAATTGGCTAACAGGGTATAATTGATGTTGAATAATATCTGTTGTATTATAATGCTAAGTGGAATACACCTACATAAATACTCCTGCCTCCTAATGTATTCAAATCTCTTATTTCCTCTCTCAGCTCCAGTGACTCTGGATCCCAATACAGCACACCCTACATTGATTGTGTCTGAGGATCTAACAGGGGTGCGAGACAGCTTTCAGGGAAAATCTGATGAGTGGCAGCAGCTTCCTGACAACACAGAGCGGTTCAATGAGCTTCCTTGTGTGCTGGGTTCTGAGGGATTCACTTCAGGGAAACACTACTGGGAAATCGATGTTGAAAAAAAATGGACTGTTTTCTGGGTGTGATGGAAGAGTCCAGCCAGAGGAAAGGGAATATCACTGCAAACCTAAGAGCAGGATACTGGGTTATAACCCTGCTGAAGGGGGATCAGTACTGGGCAAGGACCTCACCATGGACACAACTCACTGTGGAGAAGAAACCCCAGAAGATCAGAGTTCAGCTGGACTGTGACGGGGGGGAGGTGGCATTCTTTGACGCCAGTGATCTGACACCCATCTACACTTTTAAACAGAGGTTTACAGGGAGAATATTTCCAGTGTTCTGTCCTGGCTTTCCTATTTCTGTCCCCCTCAGAATCTGCCCTGTGAAGGCAGTTATAAAAGTGGACTAGCCCACTGTGTTCAGTATAAACAAAAGGGATGCCTAATAATAATAATAATAATAATAATAATGAAGCTGTGACCCTGCTGGCCGCTGCACACTGATGGGGGGGGGGGGGGGGGGGGGGGGGGCAGTTCCAGGTCAAGAGTTTCAGTAAAGATAATTTCCTCTGGGGTTAAAGGGTTGACCAGGTGTTTTGTAGTTTACTAAAGGTGCTGGGGGGTGTGTGTATATGGGTATGGATATGGGGGGGGGGTCATTGCTGTTATATATCAAGGAGAAATTAAGATTCTTTTAATCTAAACTTTTAAACTCAATGGAGTGAAGAAAATTATCATTTAAATTATTTGGTAAATATTCTGCAGGTGTGAATGGAGTTCATTTACAGCACACTAACAAAGAGCATTAATACCATTCATAACTAGCTTACTAACATGTAAACAGAAATGAGTTTAATGTTTTGTTGGATTTTTTTAAACAGCATTGTGTTTATCATTTCCAGGTTAAACAAGTTCATCACATGAGTGAAAAGGGTTTCGATTTTAAGTGAATGTTAAAGAAAACAGCACTTAATATATTACCAATTGTTAAATAATATATTTTGGTTACTTATTACTACATTGATACACTTTACACAGTGATTAATAAAGCTGTGCATATGTTCACGTCAATTTTTCAAACTATGACTAGAAAACAGATAAAATCAATCTATGTATGGAAACCTGTGTTGTTTTACTGTCTGAAATTAGAGACAGAAGTTTCTATTGTCTTGTATTAAGAACATAAGAACATAAGAAAGTTTACAAACGAGAGGAGGCCATTCGGCCCATCTTGCTCGTTTGGTTGTTAGTAGCTTATTGATCCCAAAATCTCATCAAGCAGCTTCTTGAAGGATCCCAGGGTGTCAGCTTCAACTTCCAGACCCCACAATTCTCTGTGTAAAAAAGTGTCTCCTATTTTCTGTTCTGAATGCCCCTTTTTCTAAACTCCATTTGTGACCCCTGGTCCTTGTTTCTTTTTTCAGGCTGAAAAAGTCCCTTGCGTCGACACTGTCAATACCTTTTAGAATTTTGAATGCTTGAATTAGGTCGCCACGTAGTCTTCTTTGTTCAAGACTGAACAGATTCAATTCTTTTAGCCTGTCTGCATATGACATGCCTTTTAAGCCCGGAATAATTCTGGTCGCTCTTCTTTGCACTCTTTCTAGAGCAGCAATATCTTTTTTATAGCGAGGTGACCAGAACTGCACACAATATTCAAGATGAGGTCTTACAAGTGCATTGTACAGTTTTAACATTACTTCCCTTGATTTAAATTCAACACTTTTCACAATGTATCCGAGTATCTTGTTAGCCTTTTTTATAGCTTCCCCACATTGCCTAGATGAAGACATTTCTGAGTCAACAAAAACTCCTAGGTCTTTTTCATAGATTCCTTCTCCAATTTCAATATCTCCCATATGATATTTATAATGTACATTTTTATTTCCTGCGTGCAGTACCTTACACTTTTCTCTATTAAATGTCATTTGCCATGTGTCTGCCCAGTTCTGAATCTTGTCTAGATCATTTTGAATGACCTTTGCTGCTGCAACAGTGTTTGCCACTCCTCCTACTTTTGTGTCGTCTGCAAATTTAACAAGTTTGCTTACTATACCAGAATCTAAATCATTAATGTAGATTAGGAATAGCAGAGGACCTAATACTGATCCCTGTGGTACACCGCTGGTTACCACACTCCATTCTGAGGTTTTTCCTCTAATCAGTACTTTCTGTTTTCTACAAGTTAACCACTCCCTAATCCATGTACATGTGTTTCCCTGAATCCCAACTGCGTTCAGTTTGAGAATTAATCTTTTGTGCGGGACTTTGTCAAAAGCTTTCTGGAAATCTAAATAAACCATGTCATATGCTTTGCAATTATCCATTATCGATGTTGCATCCTCAAAAAAATCAAGCAAGTTAGTTAGACACGATCTCCCTTTCCTAAAACCATGTTGACTGTCTCCCAGTACCCTGTTACCATATAGGTAATTTTCCATTTTGGATCTTATTATAGTTTCCATAAGTTTGCATATAATAGAAGTCAGGCTTACTGGTCTGTAGTTACCTGGTTCAGTTTTGTTTCCCTTTTTGTGGATCGGTATTACGTTTGCAATTTTCCAGTCTGTCGGTACCACCCCTGTGTCAAGAGACTGCTGCATGATCTTGGTTAGCGGTTTGTAAATTACTTCTTTCATTTCTTTGAGTACTACTGGGAGGATCTCATCCGGCCCAGGGGATTTGTTTATTTTAAGAGCTCCTAGTCCCTTTAACACTTCTGCCTCAGTTATGCTAAAGTTATTTAAAACTGGATAGGAACTGGATGACATGTGGGGCATGTTGTCAGTATCTTCCTTTGTAAAAACTTGTGAAAAGTAATCATTTAACATATTTGCTATTTTTTTTTCTTCCTCTACGATTTTGCCATTTGTATCTCTTAAACATTTAATCTCCTCTTTGAATGTTCGCTTGCTGTTGTAATATTGGAAAAACATTTTGGAATTGGTTTTAGCTCCCTTAGCAATGTTCATTTCTATTTCTCTCTTGGCCTTTCTAACTTCCTTTTTGACTTGCATTTGCAGTTCTGTGTACTCTTTCTGTGTACTTTCTTTTTGGTCCTTTTTAATGCTCTGTAAAGTGCCTTTTTTCGCTGAATATTTTTTTTAATTGATCTATTAAACCATTTTGGCAATTTAGTTTTACATTTAGATTACCTACTTTAGGATATCTCATGGCCTCTATACCTATGATAAAAAAGTCTTCTTGACAAACCTGTTTGATCCAGACACATCTATCTCTTACCCAATAATATTTTTGTTTGAGAATATAGAATCAACTAGAAAAACATAGCACTTGACAATGAAACAGGTAATTTTGTATTTAAAAATGCAGCTGATATGAATACACATTTATTTGAATCTTCATGTCTATATATGTACACAAGGGGGGAGTGTTTACTGATAAATCAGAGTGATGGTTTATTACTATGGGTTCTGATTTTTGGGTGTTTTTTTTTTTGGTTGTTTTTTTTTTTTTAATTCAGGTGAATGATTTTTAAAAATCAAGTAGAATTTATAACATAATAAAGAAAGAATGAATATTTGGGTAGAAATCATGTAAAAATGTGCTTATGGTCAATGGTGCCAGTTCTTTCTGTATGCATTGCATTTGATCACAAATAACTGCAGTTCCACATGGAGCCCTGCAGACTCGAAAGTTAAATCATCATGTAATCTATTCATTTTCAGCTTGCAGACCCTATACTTGCTTTACACATCAACACGTATGAAAATACTGTAGCCGTGTCTGCGAGAGTCCCTGGAATTTGCACCAAAATGGAATTGAAAGAATGTAAGGTTTGGTGCTGTATGTCAAATTGTTGGAAGCAGCAAAATCCGTACAACATTCTAAAACATTGTTTCACATTTAAGTGAAACCTTTGAACAAATGAAGGACATATAAAGCAGCTTATGCAGAAAACACAATCAAGGTGAGGGGGGAGGGGGGCTAATACATGTTTATTGTCATTTGCCTCGGTTGTGATCAGTTCTAGTACCTCTTTGTCCAACCACAACACCCTCATTCCCGATTCTGCAATTGTCAACCCTATTATCTGGTGGGGGCGAGTTCGCTCTTTCATGGAGCCATGGTTAAAGGATGGTAATGATGTGGCATCACATCACAATGTGTGCTGCTAGAACTGCATCACTTGCCAGTGTTTAATTTAAACTGGTATTATGCCTGGCCAGGTAAATATTTCATTATGTTCTTATATCCTGTGATAAAGTTTAAACCATGTTTGTTTTCAGTCTGTAATGAACATACGTTAATGCAGGCTAGAGTCTTAGTGGTGCATGTCCCTTTAAGATTATAATTAGGCATAAAGCCTGAGGAGAGGGGGCGTTTTGTTTAAAAAATGGAAGCGCCAAGGATAGAGGGGAGGGGAGAGCTAGTACTGAGGTTTTGTTTCCCTTCGGTGAGTTTATTATTTCATAGTTCTTTTCTTTATTGCTCACCTTCCTTTCCTGGGCTGGGGTGAGGTCTTCCTTTCCTGGGCTGGGGTGAGGGCTTCCTTTCCTGGGCTGGGGTGAGGGCTTCCTTTCCTGGGCTGGGTTGAGGTCTTCCTTTCCTGGGCTGGGGTGAGGTCTTCCTTTCCTGGGCTGGGGTGAGGTCTTCCTTTCCTGGGCTGGGGTGAGGTCTTCCTTTCCTGGGCTGGGGTGAGGTCTTCCTTTCCTGGGCTGGGGTGAGGTCTTCCTTTCCTGGGCTGGGGTGAGGTCTTCCTTTCCTGGGCTGGGGTGAGGTCTTCCTTTCCTGGGCTGGGGTGAGGTCTTCCTTTCCTGGGCTGGGGTGAGGTCTTCCTTTCCTGGGCTGGGGTGAGGGCTTCCTTTCCTGGCCTGGGGTGAGTTTTTCCATTTCCTTACAACCTTGCTGGGTGGATTACAATTATTATTATTTTTTTTTGTTGTTGTTGTTTTTTGGATGCGTATATATATTTTTCTCCTTGGTTAACTGATGAACGATTGGTTTGGGACTTTTGCTTTTTGCAAAGAGGATTTTTTTAACTGTGATTTTCTATTCTTATGTTCCCGGTCTTTTGATTGATTGTTTGTTGTATGGAGTTTTCACTCCGCTATCCCCTGATTTAGCCACTGATACACTATACAGATGCTATATTGAGCTAAATGTGTGCCGAGGATATTAAGCGTTCTATAACTAACGTTGAGTATTAATAAATATTTCCTACCATTTTTTTTGCACAGCAATGTGAACCCTGAATTTGTTTTTTCGCTGTCATACAGACCTGCTGTACCGAATAGGGTTAGTTTTTGGTGCAGTAACCTGTTCTTATTCTGGGAACTCTAAATGGTTGGCTGAGGGTGTAGATCTGTTTGTTACAGTGATCCAGGTGGAAGTAGCATTGTGTAGCACAGTAAAACAACGTCAGTGAGCTTTGGATTTTGTATTGTGTATTTTTTGTATTGTATAGGGAAGCGAGACCTGAATAAGAGTAAGAAAAAGGAAAATAGTGTTCTTGCCTTGTGATGGAGAGGAAATCAAAGCATTTTTAA
>NC_054569.1:5793716-5818716 GCF_017654505.1 Polyodon spathula | reverse complement strand
GTCTATCAGGTAAAGGTTTTGAACCACTTGAGCAGCTCTTATTAATGTTTACAGTCCAGTGTTTATCATGAATAAAATGCAAAATGTTTTGGTACAAATTCACAACATTTTCAAAATGTGCATCTTCTGGTGGTCTAATGTGCTCTATTACATATTATTTTGATCTTGTCCAGTGTCTAGAGGAGAGACTCTCAGTGCAGATACCCACGCACCTCCCAGAGAAGAGCAGAGTGAGAGGGAGGGGGATACCCAGGCACCTCCCAGAGAAGAGCAGAGTGAGAGGGAGGGGGATACCCAGGCACCTCCCAGAGAAGAGCAGAGTGAGAGGGAGGGGGATACCCAGGCACCTCCCAGAGAAGAGCAGAGTGAGAGGGAGGGGGATACCCAGGCACCTCCCAGAGAAGAGCAGAGTGAGAGGGAGGGGGATACCCAGGCACCTCCCAGAGAAGAGCAGAGTGAGAGGGAGGGGGATACCCAGGCACCTCCCAGAGAAGAGCAGAGTGAGAGGGAGGGAGATACCCAGGCACCTCCCAGAGAAGAGCAGAGTGAGAGGGAGGGGGATACCCAGGCACCTCCCAGAGAAGAGCAGAGTGAGAGGGAGGGGGATACCCAGGCACCTCCCAGAGAAGAGCAGAGTGAGAGGGAGGGGGATACCCAGGCACCTCCCAGAGAAGAGCAGAGTGAGAGGGAGGGGGATACCCAGGCACCTCCCAGAGAAGAGCAGAGTGAGAGGGGGGGGGGGGGGGGGGGGGGTCCCAGAGAAGAGCAGAGTGAGACGGGGGGGGGGGAGTGGGGGGGGGGGGGGGGTGAAAAGAGCAAACTGCTGAAGGAGATTCCAGAAGCTGAAGAGAGCAGGGGAGAAAAGGAATGAGCTAAATGAGCAGAAAGAAGGGAGGAGAGTAGAAAGACAATGGATTGAATATATAAGGATGTCAGTACTTATTGGAGTGTCTTGGGCAGCAGTAGGGGCAGCAGCTGCAGCAGTATCAGACCCATTAGCAGCTGCAGCAGTATCAGACCCATTAGCAGCTGCAGCAGTATCAGACCCATTAGCAGCTGCGGCAGTATCAGACCCATTAGCAGCTGCAGCAGTATCAGACCCATTAGCAGCTGCAGCAGTATCAGACCCATTAGCAGCTGCAGCAGTATCAGACCCATTAGCAGCTGCAGCAGTATCAGACCCATTAGCAGCTGCAGCAGTATCAGACCCATTAGCAGCTGCAGCAGTATCAGACCCATTAGCAGCTGCGGCAGTATCAGACCCATTAGCAGCTGCGGCAGTATCAGACCCATTAGCAGCTGCAGCAGTATCAGACCCATTAGCAGCTGCAGCAGTATCAGACCCATTAGCAGCTGCAGCAGTATCAGACCCATTAGCAGCTGCAGGGTGTAACAGGGCGAGGAGCCCGGCACGTGATTGACAGGGTGTAACAGGGCGAGGAGCCCGGCACGTGATTGACAGGGTGTACACAGGAGCCCGGCAGTGAGCAGGGTGTAACAGGACGAGGAGCCCGGCACGTGATTGACAGGGTGTAACAGGGTGTAACAGGGCGAGGAGCCCGGCACGTGATTGACAGGGTGTAACAGGGCGAGGAGCCCGGCACGTGATTGACAGGGTGTAACAGGGCGAGGAGCCCGGCACGTGATTGACAGGGTGTAACAGGGCGAGGAGCCCGGCACGTGATTGTTTATTTTTAAAACTGGGTCTCCCCTCCGCCCCTTGTTTCATTTGTGCCATCCTTCAGTGTTTTGTTATTGTTTTACAGCGCGGATCCACATTAAAAACACAGAGAGAGAGAGAGAGAGGAGAAAAAGGAAAAGAAAAACAAATAAGCATAGGATCAGCGAAAGCGATCTGCCCAGCCTGACTTGTGTGTGTGGAGTTTTTTGAGATATGTTTAATGTTTAAATCCTTTATTTTGCTCTGTGAGCAAGTGTGTTTTGTGTTTAAATATTTTTGTTCCTGCTTCTGGCGTGACATCACCACAAAGCCATGCCTGTCACACAGGGATTAGCTACTTTTTTTACTTTATTCATTTGAATATTCTTTTTTTTAATGTTATTTCATTTGCTCCATAGCTGTACACAATTGAGAAAAATAAACCAATAAACAAGCACCTCTCAAACTTCCCTGGACTTGTTTGAGAACTTCCCGGAGGGTCATGTGTCTCTTTACTGTCAGTAACACATTAACTCATGCCTGCATTGAAGGGAGATCGTTGGTTTTGATGTTTGTTTTAGTTTTATTTCCTTCTCTGAAATGGCAGCAGCAGCTGTGTCTACCGGTCAGGTCTCAGAAGACCAGATCATCTGTCCGATTTGTTTGGCTGTTTTCACCGACCCCGCCTCCACTCCTTGTGGGCACAGCTTCTGCTCAAAGTGTGTTGGACAATACTGGGATCAGAGTGATACTATTAAATGTCCACTGTGTAAGAAAAGGTATTACAGGAAGCCTGATCTCAGCATTAACAGGGTCTTGGCTGAAATTGCAGAGAACTTCCGAAAGCAGAAGGAGAGGTGTACTGTAGAAACGGAGCCTGGAGATGTGCCATGTGATTTGTGTATTGGGAGGAAATTCAAAGCTGTCAAATCCTGTTTGACGTGCCTGGCCTCTTACTGTGAAACTCACATCAAGCCGCACCGCGAGGTTGTCACATTAAGGAAACACAGACTGGTCGATGCAACTGAGAATCTGGAGGAGAAACTCTGCCAGCAACACCAAAGGGCTTTGGAAGTGTTCTGCCGGACCGATCAGAGTTATATCTGCTGGCTGTGTACTGAAGAGAGACACCGGGGTCATGATACAGTCTCAGCTGAGAAGGAGAGAGCTGACAAACAGGTACGGATGTGTGAACTCTTTATAGTGATTTTATTTGATTCATTTGGATTATTTTACCCGTTTCTCCATAATTTGAAATGCCCAATTGTTTTTAAGACCGTGTGACTGCTGCAACCCGTTGCAGTAACTTGGTAGAGGTGAAGGAAAGCAAATACATCCAATGAAATGTGCTCCGCTTTCTTTCCCTCTGCAAGCCGATTTCAAGTTTGCAGACGTGGATATGGAGGCTGCGTACTGTATGTTGTTTTTCTTGTGTTGTTTAGTTTTTCACGGGGGCTTGCGGGTATTTGTTCATTGTTTATGAGTTCATTGTTGTAGGGCTGATGAGTAGGGGTCAATCGCTTAGAAAGTCCTCCATAGATCAGGACGTTCCTTCCTCAGGAGCTTGTGTTCCACCTTGTTCTTTGAGATCTGAGACCACAGACTTGCTGGTGGTATCAAAATATCACCTTCAGTAGGGTGGAATTTTGCTGTGATGTGTTTTTGGAATTCTCTTCTACTATTAGAAACGCTAAAACTCTGGAATCTTTTAAAGTCAGATTGAAAACGTTTCTTTTTGTACGTGCCATTTAAAAAAAAATGGAATCTGCGATTATTTGACCCCAGTTTGGAATGGCCAAACCTTTTTAAGACCCCATCTCACCACTGCATCCCCCGCAGGGACTCGGGGGCGAAGACTAGTGCACACGCCCTCTGAAATGTGCGCTGTCTAGTTGCCTGCTTTCTTTCACACTGCAACCTGACAGTGAACCCAACCAGACCCATTTGTACGTGCCTTTTGAGACTGCAATGGGATCTGGATTGCATGGGTCTTGTTTTTTTTATTAATTAAGTATTAAATGTGTGTTTAAACCAGTGATACACTGAGACTCGAGCAGCGAGTTTCTCTTTGAAGTGTCTCCTGCGCCTCTCTCTTTCTCTGTGCAGGTTGATTTATAGTTAATAATAATAATAATAATACTCAGGCACGTTGCTGTGAGGAAATTATTTTAAAAACTAAATATTTCCTGTCATACTGTATAAATATGATTGCCTAGTGTGGCACGGTGGTAATTAAAATAATGAACTCACACTGTGGGATGTGTTTGCCATTCTTCGCCTGTGTTTGTGTTACACTGTGGCTGTTTGGGTAGCGCTGATTGCTAATATGGTTCCTGAACCCCTGGAGCGGGAGGATCACTGCTTTAAACATTCCTCTCTGCCTCAAGCCTCTCACTATTGCCAATGCCATCTGGCTTGGGTAGCAACCCAAGTGATGGAATGACCTTCCTACGGATGTCAGGACTGCCCAGTCCCTGACCAGACGCCTCCTCAACACACACCTCTTCAGACAACACCTGTAAAACTCAACTCTCCCTTTCCGGGCTATACAGCACTCTGCCTTTAATGCACGTTAACTTGCACTGATCCGCTCCCTATTTTACTGTATTTAATCCTGCACTGAACCCAGTCTGTAGTATCTTGTATTTCACTTGCACTCGTATCTAACCCTGCTGTAGCTATCAGCACTGCTATCTGCTCTTGAACTGCCCTGATATCAAATCATACTGTGTTTTGTATTTGCTCTTATTGGGACTGAAGTCATTTTGTATTTTGTATCTTGCTCTTAATTGTACTGCAATTCTTGACATGTATTTTATTTTGTATACAACTGTAAGCCACTCCGGGAGTCTGCAAAGAAATAATAATAATAATAATAATAATAATGGATCATATCCTCTGTGGATGCTATGTGTTCAGTGACTGATCTAAACAAGTTCAGAGCTGTGTACTTTCTATTGCACTATTTTTGCTTCTCTCTCTGGCCTGACTCAGCTGAGTCCTTGAGAAACACATTGATAAGAGGGAGATACCAGGTATTTGTTGTTTATACTCTGTAAGATTTCATGTTATTTATTTCCTTGTCATGTTGGAATTCCAGGTGCTTTTTTGTTTCCTTACAGTACATAGTAAAGTATAATCAGATAAAGAGACTGATATATGTCTGTGGGGAAATACCATAAGGTGTGGTTAGTAGAATCCAAACTGAAGGGCAGCAGAGCAGGTTTATAGTCCAATTTCAATGTTTATTTCATTAACTCTTTGAGAGTAGCACAGTTAGTTATGCAGGCAGGTTAAATCCAGAAAAACAGTATAAATAATGATTTATCGTCATTTTTATTTTAAGTTAGTCTATGTATGAGTTAAGCGTAGAAGCAGGGAGGCAGGGTGTCACGTCCAGTACAGTCGATAGAGCAGCACGACCCTGTGGAGTACAGAAACCCACAAGTCACTTGGGTTGGGTGGCAGTTTCTTCTAGAACTGCAAGGATTGATAGAGATAATAAAGATAAAGTACGCTCTGGAAGTTCAGTTGGGGTTTTCCTGTTCCGCTTGGTTCTCTACTCTCTGCTTCAGTTCCCCAGCTCTAACTTCTGGCTCGACGTGGATCACCTTATTATTATACCACAATCCCCGCCCCTCGGATCTGTCATGCAGCTATCCACCTCATTATTATACCACAATCCCCGCCCCTCGGATCTGTCATGCCGCTATCCACCTCATTATTATACCACAATCCCCGCCCCTCGGATCTGTCATGCCGCTATCCACCTCATTATTATACCACAATCCCCGCCCCTCTGATCTGTCATGCAGCTATCCCCCTCATTATTATACCACAATCCCCGCCCCTCGGATCTGTCATGCAGCTATCCACCTCATTATTATACCACAATCCCCGCCCCTCGGATCTGTCATGCCGCTATCCACCTCATTATTATACCACAATCCCCGCCCCTCGGATCTGTCATGCCGCTATCCACCTCATTATTATACCACAATCCCCGCCCCTCAGATCTGTCATGCCGCTATCCACCTCATTATTATACCACAGTCCCCGCCCCTCTGATCAGTCATGCAGATATCCACCTCATTATTATACCACAATCCCCGCCCCTCGGATCTGTCATAATATCCACCTCATTAGATTCAAATATATTTTCAAGTTACATAAAATATAAAGTAAATATATGTTTTATACATTTAAAATATAGATTCAATATATCGAATGTAATGCTGTATATTTTAAATATATGAACCATATAAACCATCTCATAAAAATATGAAAATATATTAAATATATTTTGTTTTCGTGTGGGTAGGTGCATTGAGTTAGGCAATGACATTTGTTTTATTTTGCGTTTTCCTTTACTAAAATGGCCGCCATTACCGAACCCCCGACTTACTGTACATCTTTATATGGGAGCCCGGATTGAAGTCATAGTTCATTTTCTATTAGGCAGCTATGCACGTCATCTGTCTATAGGTTTGCTCCAATCTTTTCCTTTCAGGTGAGAATTTAAGTGGTATGTAGAGCATACATATTTTTGCACTGGAAAACATCCTCGTTATTGTTGATCAAAGTTCCAGTGTCCTGTGAAATATAACTGTGTCTCCTTCTCCTTTGTTTCTACACAGAAGCAGCTGGAAGAATTACAGACAGAAATTCAAAAGCAAATCCAGAAGAGAGCGGAGAAGTTGAAAGAGGCTTTGGAGGCCATGAATGTAGGTGCTACATTGTCAGCTGCTTCTGTGTACTTCTGGCTATTAGCATCAGAAGTTTATCATAAAATGAATTCCAATGTACTCATTGCAAAATGAGTCAGACAGATTCGCTCTTGCACAAGACACACACAAAACAATTGTGAAGCTGAAAGGGCTTTCTAATATGCTTAATTCTATTATCCGCTTTTTATTTTACCACGTCCTTACATTTATTTTTTAAAGAAGTTTAGGCTAACTGGGTGCCAAACACACCTTTCATTCCTTCAGTGACAGTGTGACTTTTGAACTGAATTTTGGATTTCCAGATCATTGGATTTCCTGATCTTTGGATTTCTAGATCTGTGAATTTCCTGATCATTGGATTTTCTGATCTTTGGATTTCCAGATCTGTGAATTTCCTGATCATTGGATTTCCTGATCATTGGATTTCCAGAGCTTTGGATTTTCCTCAATGGGTTAATCTTCTGTATAAATAAATACATTAATAAAAAAATTTAAAAACTTAGAATGTGGGGAGAAAAAAAGTAGGAAGAATAATTGGGAACATTACAATAAACATAAAAAAATGCTAAAACTGTCCCTCAGAGTTCTGAACAGAGAGACATGGAGGCAAACCAACAGATCAAAGCTGAGCTGATCCAATCCATTGAGACTTTCTGGGCTGAGGTGACAAAGGAGGTTGATGCCAAAAACCAAGCAGCAGTGAATCGGGTTGAAGGACTCAAGATGAAACTGCAGCAGGAGATTGCTGAGCTGAGGAGGAGAAACGCTGAGCTGAAACAGCTTTCAGAGACAGAAGATCACACCCATTTTATACAGGTAACATCCCTGCTTGATAGAACATGTTTAGTACATAACTGGGACAGTTTAAGACAGACATCAATTCAACTTCAATTGAATTAACCCTTGCTTTTTCTCAGCAGTGTTTTGAGCCACTTTCTGTTTCACTTAAACGAAATGTCACCCTAATTGAAGCATTGAGTAACAACATCACAGTAGTGTACCATGTCAGCTGCACAGCACACACAGCTGTGTTTCAGGTTAGGGTCCAAACACCTGCAGTGCTCATTCTCTGAGTTTATTACCTCTAAGACCTGTGGTAAAGCATGGGGGAGTATTAGAACGAAAAGCAAGGCATTATGACTCATACTAATAAACATGGAACTGCAGGGTAATCTCTCCTCTTTTATCAACAGTGATTCTCTTGCTGACAATTCCTTGTCCCATTTCCTGTTCTAGGGCATTCAATCACTCTCCCCGGATTGTAGAGACCTATCCAGCTTGACTGTCAATACAGAGACACCTGCCACTGTTGCCAACAATGCGCTGTCTAGGATTAAAGAGCTCATTGGGGAAATCTGTGAGGGAGAACTGGAGAACATTGTCAAAGCAGGTGGGGTGAGACTGATTGCCATGAATCCTGTTGCATCTTGGGGAGATCATTTTGTTAAAGCACAGTATATGATTACAGTATATTTAACAGGATAACAGTTCAATTACAATACCTCACCTTCAAAAATCAGCCATTATAATGCTAGAGTGGTATAAACATGTTGGCCGTACTGTAGCTGTACAATATATACTGTGTTTAGTTATTCCCATGTAGGTCATACAGACTTCTTAGCAATATTTAACTTAAATATCTAATTGCTTTAACTAACAAAAACTCAGACAGAAGCTGATTAAAGTACAGTACTGTTGCTCAATATCTTAATCAGTGGCGGCTCCTCATAAGAGGCTAGACAGGCTAAGCCTGCACGGAATTTTGCGAGATTAAAAAAAAAAAAAAAAGAAAACATTTTACTTTGAAATAACAGTCCGATGTAAGTAAGCAGCTTTGCCGCAGTTGTCTGCAATTTGACTCTCGGCTGTTTCTGAAGTTGCGTCATGCTTCCCATGTCTACTGCATTGTTATTGGCTAACATGACAGAATCCCACCCACTTTGAGACTCATTTCTGTCTCTAAATAGGCTGGGCTTGTGTATATTTCATGGACTTCTATAGCTGTCAATCACCACTGTTATTCTATTTTTATTGGCTAAACGATGCAAGAAAAACTCATTTAGAGGCTAGCCTCCACCACTCATAATTCGACTTAAACTGACGTGTATTACATAGAGGGGTGGGTTCAGGTAATGCCTGTCCGGGATTGGTGATCGCTGACGGGGGCGGAGTCGGGAAGATACAGTATGCGTGTGTGTCATTAAAAAAAAAAGCGTGATACACTGAGAGACACAGCTCTTTTTTTGTAGTACTCTGGCTTGGTCCGCGCTTCACTCTGTTCCTTTGGGTTTTGCTGTATATGTTAAGAATATCAATCGTTTGGATGAATAAACTGCCTGTGTGGAGCTTGATACACATCACATGCGGCAGTAAGCATTCTGCTCGTTCATGCGTTTATACTAGGCTGCCTGTGTTACAGCGGATCTGGCTTCTTTATTTGTTAAAGGAAACTCTTTTCATGTGTTCAGCGTCACGGCTACTGCTTTAAATCATTTGTTTTCATTATTGGCCACTGTGGCAGGCTGGCGAGTGGAAAGAGGCCCAGAGACAGACTACAGTTAAAAAAAAATACTAATTTTATTATAAATAACTCAAAATAAACGTGCACAAGGGCAAAATAAAGGGATTTAAACACAAATAAAGCAATACAAAAACAAAACTCACAAAAATAAAGGTTTCCAGGCTGGGCACTGCCTTCACTGGATTCACAAATCACAAATCACAAATCACAAATCACACACAAACACCAACCTGCTTCCTCAGCTCCCTCCTCTAAATGAGAAGCAGAGGCCTCATTTTATGTCAGGTGGCTGGGCGCTGATTGATCGTTAATTGACCTAATCAACCCCAGCCACCTGAACATAATAAACCCAGGCAGGTAGGGGAAATTAACCCCATCCCTGCCAATTTAAAAAGGGCAGAGCTCTGCTCTGCCACAGCCGGTCTCTGTGTTAATGTGGTATTAAGGGCTGCAGGCTGCTTTGGATTTGGTTGTTTAGCCTCCCCACTAGTCAGAGTCTCAAGACACTACTGATCTGAATAGTAACACCCTTACTGAAACAGCGCTGTACTGATTGCAGTGATCAAGAAGTTTAACAGTGACACCCTTACTGAAACAGCGCTGTACTGATTGCAGTGATCAAGAAGTTTAACAGTGACACCCTTACTGAAACAGCGCTGTACTGATTGCAGTGATCAAGAAGTTTAACAGTGACACCCTTACTGAAACAGCGCTGTACTGATTGTAGAGTGATCAAGAAGTTTAACAGTGACACCCTTACTGAAACAGCGCTGTACTGATTGCAGAGTGATCAAGAAGTTTAACAGTGACACCCTTACTGAAACAGCGCTGTACTGATTGCAGTGATCAAGAAGTTTAACAGTGACACCCTTACTGAAACAGAGCTGTACTGATTGCAGTGATCAAGAAGTTTAACAGTGACACCCTTACTGAAACAGCGCTGTACTGATTGCAGAGTGATCAAGAAGTTTAACAGTGACACCCTTACTGAAACAGCGCTGTACTGATTGGAGTGATCAAGAAGTTTAACAGTGACACCCTTACTGAAACAGCGCTGTACTGATTGCAGTGATCAAGAAGTTTAACAGTGACACCCTTACTGAAACAGCGCTGTACTGATTGCAGTGATCAAGAAGTTTAACAGTGACACTCTTACTGAAACAGCGCTGTACTGATTGCAGACAAGGCTGCCTCAGTCACATGTCTTAAAAACATTCAATGAATGAAGCTATTTTATTCCATACTATCTGTTTAAAAATATTACAAACAAGACACACAAGAATTGTCTTCTCTTGCAAGTCCTCTAGACACAGAACTGGTCTGTGGATTCATAGATAAACAAAAGAAGCCATTTATAAACGTTCAAAGACGTGTTCCTGATGTGTTAATGTGAAAAGTTAGCGAGCGTTATAGATCTTTAAATGTCCACATTGCTTAAATGATGGTAATACCTCCTAACAGAAGAGATGGGCCGACTCTTTGATTCCAGACCTTCACCTCCAGCCTAGCCAATGAGAATGGCCGGTGAGAAGTTTGGATCCTGTCTTTGTGCAAAGAGAATACCTTAGTGCTCCAGAATGTAAAGATGCTATTTTTTATTATTCAGTGAATGAAGCAGAAGTGTGCACTCTGGTACCTGGCAACAGGGGGCGGCACTCAGAAGGTAGGTCAACAAATTCAAGATTTATTTCTGCTCATTGTCTCCAGTGACCTAAGCACCCTTATGGAAAGGAAACACATTTTTTATATATTTGTAATACATGGTCTTATATGGTTCTGTGGCAAAGTGCCCAAGCCTTTGTATTTATTTATTTATTTGTGCATGTTTATGTTTATTATTATTATTATTATTATTATTATTATTATTATTATTGTATTTTGTGCAGGTGGATGAGGCCATCCATCTTATTTACTGTTTGAGACCGATGATAAAGCTGGTCTTATAATGTGTGGTCGATGGAGATGGGGTTAAAACCCCTTCCCTAATACCCTCGTGGGAATGTGGCTGGAGCCTTAAGGTAATTATTGTATCAAATGAGGTAATTAAGGCTCCAGCCACAGACTATAAAAGACGCACTCGAGGGTTATTAGGCGGAGAGTGTCAGAGACGAAACTTGAGTCTTTAAGTTGAGAAAAATCAGAAATAACAATTGCTAGACGTGCTGGTTTATATATTAAAAATATACAGCTTTACAATGCAGACGTTGTTCCTACATTTTCCAAATATTTCCAAGTTATTTGACATCACCGCAAGACCAAACCTGCTCTGACATCACTGTGGGGCCATTACAGACCATTACAGACCATTACAGAGCACGCCCATAACAGCGCTACGACATCACCACGCTGAACAATACAGCGCTGACAATCACAGAGCACGCCCATAACAGCGCTACGACATCACCACGCTGAACAATACAGCGCTGACAATCACAGAGCACGCCCATAACAGCGCTACGACATCACCACGCTGAACAATACAGCGCTGACAATCACAGAGCACGCCCATAACAGCGCTACGACATCACCACGCCGAACAATACAGCGCATAACAGCGACGAATCACAGAGCACGCCCATCACAGAGCACGCCCATAACAGCGCTACGATAATCACCACGCTGAACAATACAGCGCTGACAATCACAGAGCACGCCCATAACAGCGCTACGACATCACCACGCTGAACAATCAGCGCTGACCACGCTGAACAATACAGCGCTGACAATCACAGAGCACGCCCATAACAGCGCTACGACATCACCACGCTGACTACAATCACAGAGCACGCCCATAACAGCGCTACGATAATCACCAGCTGAACAATACAGCGCTGACAATCACAGAGCACGCCCATAACAGCGCTACGACATCACCACGCTGAACAATACAGCGCTGACAATCACAGAGCACGCCCATAACAGCGCTACGACATCACCACGCTGAACAATACAGCGCTGACAATCACAGAGCACGCCCATAACAGCGCTACGACATCACCACGCTGAACAATACAGCGCTGACAATCACAGAGCACGCCCATAACAGCGCTACGACATCACCACGCTGAACAATACAGCGCTGACAATCACAGAGCACGCCCATAACAGCGCTACGACATCACCACGCTGAACAATACAGCGCTGACAATCACAGAGCACGCCCATAACAGCGCTACGACATCACCACGCTGAAGCGCTGACAATCACAGAGCACGCCCATAACAGCGCTACGACATCACCACGCTGAACAATACAGCAATGACAGTCACAGAGCACGCCCATAACAGCGCTACGACATCACCACGCTGAACAATACAGCGCCGACAATCACAGAGCACGCCCATAACAGCGCTACGACATCACCACGTGAACAATACAGCGCTGACAATCACAGAGCACGCCCATAACAGCGCTTCATGGGACAATCACAGAGCAGCCCATTCTACGGCAATACAGCGCTGACAATCACCCATAACAGCGCTACGACATCACCACGCCGAACAATACAGCGATGATAATCACAGAGCACGCCCATAACAGCGCTACGCACCATGATGCACGCCCATACGCTGAACAATACGCTGACAATCACAGAGCACGCCCATAACAGCGCTACGACATCACCACGCTGCAATACATGACAATCACAGAGCACGCCCATAACAGCGCTACGAATCACCACGCTGAACAATACTGCCGACAATCACAGAGCACGCCCATAACAGCTACGACATCACCACGGAACAATACTCGCCTACCATCAGCCAAACTACAATTTCCAGAAGTCTCTGTGGAGTTAACTTAACAGGAACTCTGCACCATGTTTGTTTTTGCTGTTGGGTTGCCATCAGATGATTCATGGGCACTCCCCCCATGTTATTTCTAAATCTTGACTTGCGATCTCAGCGTGAAGTTCCTGGAAAGTGGTGCTTTTGCTAACCCCGCAGAGTCTTCTGGGAATCGTAGTTCGCTTCAGTGGGCCCCACAGTGTTGTTATGTTGTGATACGATGTTTACATATATAAATTCAAGATATATTATTAATATGTATGGGCAGAGTACTACATGCTGTACTTCTCTTTGTCTAATACTAAATAAACCAGCAGATTTGCATGAAAACAGCATGCAGCTGTCAACCAAAATGAAGAGCTGGGAACCACTGTGCCACAGTATCTGACTTTTAATGATCTTCAGTGGCAGGCAGACAGGCTGACAGACAAAATGCAATGGCTCTGTATTACACTAAGGTGACAATGGTAGGCCAAGTTTACTCTGTCCTGTTTCTCTCCCAGACATATATGAAGATGTGCAGATCTGTCCACCCCCTGTTCCTGCAAAGCTGCCGGTGGATTGTGACGTGTATTCATTCATGGCTCTTGCTCTCTGTGATTACGATGCTGAGGCCGATGATGAACTGTCCTTTAAAATGGGAGAAATCATCACAGTTAAAAATGACAGGTATGTTTTTTTTTTATTTGGAATCGCCAATTATTTGATCCCCCTTTCCTCCCCAGTTTGGAATGGGCAGTTCTTTTTATGACCCTGAGAGGCAAAAATGTGCACTGTCAAGCCGCCCGCTTTCATTCACACTGCAAGCCGGCAGTGAAGTTAAGCAGACCTGTCCTGTCGAAGGACTAACGGAGATCCGATTGCAACACAGCTGGCTCGCAGGTGCTGAACCACCCATAGGAGTCGCTGGTGCGCAGTGAGACAGGGATTACCCAGCCGACTTCAGCCCACCCAGCCTGGGGCAGGGCTTGGCCAATTGTGCACCGCCCCCCTGGGAGCTCCTGGGCACAGCCGGCGATGACATAGCTCAGATTTGAACTAGCAACCTCCGCCACTTTGGGAGCCCCTAAAATATATAGAATTAATATTTAATTTAGGGGGTGGTGCTTCACAAACTGGTGAGATCTTTAATAGAACAAACACAATCAACCACGTGGTCAAGATAGATACACTGACCTGGTAACCATAGTAACTGTATGCAGTTATAAATCACCTGATAATGGCATCTGTTAATAATAATAATAATAATAATAATAATAATAATAATAATAATAACGTACAAATACAGAAAAAGGAGTGTGGTAACCAGCGGTGTACCACAGGGATCAGTATTAGGTCCTCTGCTATTCCTAATCTACATTAATGATTTAGATTCTGGTATAGTAAGCAAACTTGTTAAATTTGCAGACGACACAAAAGTAGGAGGAGTGGCAAACACTGTTGCAGCAGCAAAGGTCATTCAAAATGATCTAGACAAGATTCAGAACTGGGCAGACACATGGCAAATGACATTTAATAGAGAAAAGTGTAAGGTACTGCACGCAGGAAATAAAAATGTACATTATAAATATCATATGGGAGATATTGAAATTGGAGAAGGAATCTATGAAAAAGACCTAGGAGTTTTTGTTGACTCAGAAATGTCTTCATCTAGGCAATGTGGGGAAGCTATAAAAAAGGCTAACAAGATGCTCGGATACATTGTGAAAAGTGTTGAATTTAAATCAAGGGAAGTAATGTTAAAACTGTACAATGCACTAGTAAGACCTCATCTTGAATATTGTGTTCAGTTCTGGTCACCTCGCTATAAAAAAGATATTGCTGCTCTAGAAAGAGTGCAAAGAAGAGCGACCAGAATTATTCCGGGCTTAAAAGGCATGTCATATGCAGACAGGCTAAAAGAATTGAATCTGTTCAGTCTTGAACAAAGAAGACTACGTGGCGACCTAATTCAAGCATTCAAAATTCTAAAAGGTATTGACAGTGTCGACCCAAGGGACTTTTTCAGCCTGAAAAAAGAAACAAGGACCAGGGGTCACAAATGGAGTTTAGAAAAAGGGGCATTCAGAACAGAAAATAGGAGACACTTTTTTACACAGAGAATTGTGAGGGTCTGGAATCAACTCCCCAGTAATGTTGTTGAAGCTGACACCCTGGGATCCTTCAAGAAGCTGCTTGATGAGATTTTGGGATCAATAAGCTACTAACAACCAAACGAGCAAGATGGGCCGAATGGCCTCCTCTCGTTTGTAAACTTTCTTATGTTCTTATGTTCTTATGAATAACTTTTTAAATATAAATTGGGTCTATAAAAGTTATAAACAAACTAATGACAACGAGTATAACTGAGCTGAACTTGAATAGTTCTGGGATATAATAACAATACCAATTGCAATTGCACAGGTGTGCTGGTGTTGCCACTGCAGTACCTGGTCATTGCAATTCATTGTGAATTGCACAATTACAGTTGTATCTGCTTTCACACTTGGCAAGCCCACAATGAGAATGGCTTTTTGAAATCCCCCCGTCCCCCTTAACAAACTCAGTGAGAAGTACAATGGTTTTCACTCCACAGTGACCCTGGCTGGTGGTTTGGAGAGACTGACAGAGGGGCTGGGCTGTTTCCTGCTAACTATGTAGCAGCTGAACAAAACATTTCAGAATCAGAAGCAGGTGAGAAGAATTAACATGGTCCTCCTACTCAAGCAGCAAATTGATGAGCATATATCAATCAATCAGTCAAAATAGTATTAATACAGTGAGCACAATACAGAAGAAAATTGGTCATCAATCATTCAATTAGCTTACCCATATCTTCGTCTGAGATGTTAACAGACAAACGCACACACACGCACACGCACACGCACACGCACACACACACACTTATTTCCAGGAGCAGGGATTCAACAATGACTCTTGTTTCTTTTGCAGATGAAGACACTTATTATGAAAAGCCTCCCGGAACTGACAGACAGACTTCAAGGAGTGACTCTGATTTGAGGATCGTGCTGCTGGGGAAGCCTGAAGTAGGGAAGAGTGCTTCAGGAAACACAATCCTGGGAAGCGAGGAGTTTGAATGTAAAACTTCACTGGGAAGAATGGGTGATGTGAGGAAGAAGTGTGTGAAGAGGGAAGCTGTAATCGATGGGAGACGGATCTCTCTCATTGACACGTCTGGCATGCTTGACCGGAGCCGCTCCAGTGATGAAATTCTATCAGAGATGGTAAAGTTCATCTTTCTGTCTTCTCCGGGACCTCATGTTTTTCTCCTGGTCATACATCCAGGAGGACTGACTGAAGAAGACAAAGAAGCAGTGGAGGTGTTCCAGGAAGTCTTTGGTGAGGAATTCATGAGCAACACGATTGTGCTTTTCACACTCTGGGACCAGCTGAGAGGTGGCAAGATCAAGGAGGTTCTGGAACGCGATGAGGAGCTCCAGCAGCTTGTGGAGCGCTGTGGGAACAGGTATCACTCCTTTGACAACAAAACAGGAGATCACGCCCAAGTGAGACAGCTCTTTGAGAAAATAGACACAATGATGGAGGCCAATGCAGGGAGCTACTACACCAATGAGATGTATCAGGCAGCTGCTGAATTGCATGAATTAACAGAAGACAATTTAACCGTGAAGGACAACACAAAGCTGAGCAAGAAACAAGAGAAGTTGAAAGCAAAGTGTCTCAAGGAGTCACGGAAGTTGAAATCAATGGAGATGAAGAGAAATCTAGAGGTGAAGTTTCAAACCTATCTGATGTTCAGCAGGACCATGTCTCAAGGAAGACTGGACAAAACGAAACAGAAATGTGTTATACAGTAAACAGCGCTGCAGAATGCACTGGGCTACAGAATGCACTGGACTACAGAATGCACTGGACTACAGAATGCACTGGACTACAGAATGCACTGGACTACAGAATGCACTAGACTACAGAATGCACTGGACTACAGAATGCACTGGGCTACAGAATGCACTGGACTACAGAATGCACTGGGCTACAGAATGCACTAGACTACAGAATGCACTGGACTACAGAATGCACTGGACTACAGAATGCACTGGACTACAGAATGCACTGGACTACAGAATGCACTGGACTACAGATAGTGTATTTTGCCCACTTTCTTGATAATGTGATGATTCTAAGGCACATCTAGTTTGATGAAACTTGGGGGCTGATTCCAGGATAGGTGCAGTGCAAAAAAAATGTGGCCGTAAAATCCAGATTGCTTTGCGGCCAAGAACTGCGCCCTATGTCATCTTAAAACCAATGCGAAGTATTGAATATTAAGAACTGCAGTTATAATACTGAGGATCTAGCCTACGAGTGCTGACTGCATTGGGTTATTCAGTTTGTTTTTCCCAGCAGCAGAGAAACACCCTAAATGTGAACAATGTTTTTGAACTTTGTATTTGTAGGCTGCTCACTGATTGATGTGCTGCTTCCTCTGAAGGTGATTTTGTACTACAGCTGTATGATTCTGCAATACTGTGCACCTCCTATCAGGAGGCGTCATTTTTTTGAGAGGTGCACCGATTGCCACAGTGCAAGGCAACCATCCTGACATCTCATTAGAATGTTTGCTCTGCTTGGTATTCCAGATCCCCACCCAGTTCCATGCTCTTTTCTTCATTTGAATTAATTTCAGCATTATTTAAATAGTTTAACGATGGCAGAGTGGAGATTCGAATGCGGGTGCAATGTCAGGTTAACACTATTCTTACATTTTTATTGGCTATAAAGTCACAGTTTTTACAGTGTTTTTTACTGCAATACGGTTGCATTGCGGCCACAGTGCATTCTGCACCCATCCTGGAATCAGCCCCTTGGTATTAACATGGTTTAGTTTTTAAATGATTTTAGGTGCAAGGGATATAAAGGCTCTTTTTGGTTAAATTGTGGTGAAACATTATTTAGTATGTTAATGTAATGAAGGTGTCTCTCTGTCTGTATACCCTGATTGTCCGTCTGTCTGTCATTTTCCCATGTATCATATTAAGTTATTCCATATAATCCTGTAAGGAGTTGCACTTTTGAATGACATCATATAATCATATCAATAAACAAATCAATACACAAGCAGTTAGTTCAATCTGGTTTGAGTGATCACCGTGCAAGGTTGTTATTTCCTATTGAATCATGTTGTAAGAGCTCAGAATAGATACAGTTGGTTCACACCACATCACACCAGTTAATCCTTTCCCTATCAGCTCCAATAATGCTCCAGTTACTGTAGATGCAGCCCAGACTCGATTGTATGAAGATTGTACAAGTACTCAATCACTTCTCTGACAATGTCCAGATCTATTCAAACTAGGGAAGTTTGTTGAAACACTAATAATACATATGTATTTTTTCTCGATATGTCATTTTGTTTTTATTTTATTACAACCCTGTATCAGGACAAAGAAAGGTTACTTGGCTGTCCGCTGCTGGTTTGCTCTTTTGCTACTCGTGTGATCCAGTGTTGACACTCAGAGAGGAAAAGCAAACCCCCTAACAGATTGTTAGGGGAAATACAACCTCTGGGAATCCACGGCTAGCCAGATTGCTCTTACACTGGGCAGACTAGCTAAATAACTGAGAGGGGTTATATGATCCTGTTTGACAGCATCCAGGCTCTTCTTGAAAGATCAGAGTGTTTCAGCTTCAATAACACATCTGATAACCTGCTCCAGTGGTTCACCACCCTTTCTGTCAACAAAATTGTTAAGTTATCGATTGTTAAGATCTGCTTCCAAAACAGAGGCACGGAGGCAGGCTGTGCTGGGCAGGGCTGCACTCGAGACATGGAGGCAGGCTGTGCTGGGCAGGGCTGCAGCTCCAGAGACGAGGCTGCACTGGAGACATGGAGGCAGGCTGTGCTGGGCTGGGCTGCACTGGAGACATGGAGGCAGAATGTGCTGGGCAGGGCTGCACTCGAGACATGGAGACAGGCTGTGCTGGGCAGGGCTGCAGCTCCAGAGACGAGGCTGCACTCGAGACATGGAGGCAGGCTGTGCTGGGCAGGGCTGCGCTCGAGACATGGAGGCAGGCCGTGCTGGGCAGGGCTGCAGCTCCAGAGACGAGGCTGCACTGGAGACATGGAGGCAGGCTGTGCTGGGCTGGGCTGCACTGGAGACATGGAGGCAGGCTGTGCTGGGCAGGGCTGCACTCGAGACATGGAGACAGGCTGTGCTGGGCAGGGCTGCAGCTCCAGAGACGAGGCTGCACTCGAGACATGGAGGCAGGCTGTGCTGGGCAGGGCTGCGCTCGAGACATGGAGGCAGGCTGTGCTGGGCTGGGCTGCAGCTCCAGAGACATGGAGGCAGGCTGTGCTGGGCAGGGCTGCAGATCCAGAAACGAGGCTGCACTCAGCCTGTGTGTGTGTCGCTCTTGCTCAGTGTTGCTGTATAATGCTTGTCTTGGCTGCCCTCTTCAGGACAGATTCTGCACAGCCACAGATCCTGTCTGAAAAGTGTTCTTTTCCCCTGGCATCCAGCCTGCTTTGGAAATGTACATTACAGGGAATTAATTAACAAGCCTTGGGTGTTTAAAAAGAAAACTTGTGACTATTTACTTGTGTTTATTTAATACACTTCTGTGAGCTCAGCACAATTGAATTCAAATATGTTTAAGAAAATTATGACCTCAGAAAATAAACCTTATTATTATTATTATTATTATTATTATTATTATTATTATTATTATTGTTATTATTGTTATTATTATTATCGGGCTGTGGGTTGATTTAAAATTTAAACAAACATTTAAAGTTTAAACATGAATGAAAAAAATACAATATTCTGGTTTAAATTTGAGATTTTGGTCAATTTACAGCATGTCCGATTCATGTAAGACCAGTTTCCAAATCAGAAATTATTTTATATTAAACTTTTTTTGTTATTTTATTTTCATTCCATGTTTTTTTTAAATTTCATATTTTTTAATATTATTAAAATGCTGCTTCCAAATCATCAGAGACGGACTGAAATTTGTGTAAAAAAATAAATGAGACCAGATGAGATGCTAATCATGCAGGTTAAAAAAAATGTACTTTTAAGAAACGCATCTGTTCTAACCAAGCGACTTTGGGCCATATTCATAAAACGATGGACGTATGTTCGCGATACATATACACCATTCTATCAATACTGGTAAGTTCTCAATTATAAATATTTTCATGACCATTACTATTTACACTCTCCTGTTTGTATCCCTTCCCTCTGTAGCCCGTCTGACTGTGATTCTGCGTTGTGTTCTGGTGTATGGATAATGAACAGGACTCCCGACACTGGTTGCTGGTTTCTGATCTTTTATTCTCTCCTCAGTAGAGCCAAAGACAGACTGAGCTGCATTCAATTGATAATACAGTAATACAGCTACTTCACTGACCATTACTCAAAACTAATAACATGCTTACAGTTTATAGAAAAATATATATTCCTGCTGCAAAGATTTAACATTTTAAAAGGAAACTATGACAAAGGAATTGCCCCTAATAAAACAATAAGAAATGATAATATATTTATAAATAAAATATATAGTTCAGATAAAAGCTCTAGATTATAAAAATAAATACCTTTTTTGTGTCAAACACATTACATTAAAAGACCACCGGCTACAATGTAAATAATGGCAACTCAGCCACATAAATGCAATAAACAACAATACAACTGTAGATTAACACACCTAAATTAGATGAAATAAATGCAGTGAATACAATGGAATGAGTGGTGATGAGCTTCTCTATGTTGCACGCAGAGCACACCTGACATGAGGAAAAGTAAAGCGAGCGAGTGCTTACACGTGGGAAGCTACAGACACCCTGCTAGCATGCACTGAAACTAGCCAGCCTAACATTGCAGCACTCGGTAAAAAAACTCTTAACAAATTACTATTTCATCACAATCAATTCGTTAGCAACGCAACAATGCTGGAATACATTCTAACATATTTACATAAAGTTTTGCTTGTTCTACACGTTTATATTATATGTACATTGGCGCATATGCAAACACATACCTCTCCTCAGAGAAGAGCAGTGTGAGAGGGAGGGGGATGCCATGCACCTGCCAGAGAAGAGCAGAGTGAGAGGGAGGGGGATACCCACACACCTCCCAGAGAAGAGCAGAGTGAGAGGGAGGGGGATACCCAGGCACCTCCCAGAGAAGAGCAGAGTGAGAGGGAGGGGGATGCCCTGCACCTCCCAGAGAAGAGCAGAGTGAGAGGGAGGGGGATACCCAGGCACCTCCCAGAGAAGAGCAGAGTGAGAGGGAGGGGGATACCCAGGCACCTCCCAGAGAAGAGCAGAGTGAGAGGGAGGGGGATACCCAGGCACCTCCCAGAGAAGAGCAGAGTGAGAGGGAGGGGGATACCCAGGCACCTCCCAGAGAAGAGCAGAGTGAGAGGGAGGGGGATACCCAGGCACCTCCCAGAGAAGAGCAGAGTGAGAGGGAGGGGGATACCCAGGCACCTCCCAGAGAAGAGCAGAGTGAGAGGGAGGGGGATACCCGGCACCTCCCAGAGAAGAGCAGAGTGAGAGGGAGGGGGATACCCAGGCACCTCCCAGAGAAGAGCAGAGTGAGAGGGAGGGGGATATACCTCCCAGAGAAGAGCAGGCACCTCCCAGAGAAGAGCAGCTGAGAGGGAGGGGGATACCCAGGCACCTCCCAGAGAAGAGCAGAGTGAGAGGGAGGGGGATACCCAGACCTCCCAGAGAAGAGCAGCTGAGAGGGAGGGGGATACCCAGGCACCTCCCAGAGAAGAGCAGTATGAGAGGGATTAGCAGCCCAGGCACCTCCCAGAGAAGAGCAGAGTGAGAGGGAGGGGGAGACCCAGGCACCTCCCAGAGCAGATCAGACCCAAGAGCAGCTGGAGGGGGATACCCATTAGCACCTCCCAGAGAAGAGCAGACTGAGAGGGAGGGGGATACCCAGGCACCTCCCAGAGAAGAGCAGAGTGAGAGGGAGGGGGATACCCTGCACCTCCCAGAGAAGAGCAGAGTGAGAGGGAGGGGGATACCCAGGCACCTCCCAGAGAAGAGCAGAGTGAGAGGGAGGGGGATACCCAGGCACCTCCCAGAGAAGAGCAGAGTGAGAGGGAGGGGCGGCAGCATCAGACCCAAGAGCAGAGTGAGAGGGAGGGGGATACCCAGGCACCTCCCAGAGAAGAGCAGAGTGAGAGGGAGGGGGATACCCTGCACCTCCCAGAGAAGAGCAGAGTGAGAGGGAGGGGGATACCCAGACCCAGAGAAGAGCAGACTGAGAGGGAGGGGGATGCCCTGCACCTCCCAGAGAAGAGCAGAGTGAGCTGCAGCAGTATCAGACCCATTAGCAGCTGCGGCAGTATCAGACCCATTAGCAGCTGCGGCAGTATCAGACCCATTAGCAGCTGGAGCAGTATCAGACCCATTAGCAGCTGGAGCAGTATCAGACCCATTAGCAGCTGCGGCAGTATCAGACCCATTAGCAGCTGCGGCAGTATCAGACCCATTAGCAGCTGCGGCAGTATCAGACCCATTAGCAGCTGCGGCAGTATCAGACCCATTAGCAGCTGCAGCAGTATCAGACCCATTAGCAGCTGCAGCAGTATCAGACCCATTAGCAGCTGCGGCAGTATCAGACCCATTAGCAGCTGCAGCAGTATCAGACCCATTAGCAGCTGCGGCAGTATCAGACCCATTAGCAGCTGCAGCAGTATCAGACCCATTAGCAGCTGCAGCAGTATCAGACCCATTAGCAGCTGGAGCAGTATCAGACCCATTAGCAGCTGCGGCAGGAATGTTTATAGGAGCTGCACTGGGAACAGCATTAGGAGGTACATTGGAATTAATGATTTGAGGTGAAAGGGAATCACAAAACACAGTGATGAGAACATGGGAACACTGATGAGGAAACTGCACAAAACACAGTGATGAGAACATGGGAACACTGATGAGAAACTGCACAAAACACAGTGATGAGAACATGGGAACACTGATGAGGAGGAAACTGCACAAAACACAGTGATGAGAACATGGGAACACTGATGAGGAGGAAACTGCACCATTCCCCTCATGCTGAACTCTGAAAAGCTATGTCTAAGTATGAAGTGACTGTAGAAAGTATGACTTGCTTTCAATTACTCTCACTGTAAATACATTTCCTGTAAAGTTAAGAGAAATCACACAGACAGGAGATGTTAGAAAAGGCGTATTGTTGAAGTAGTTTAATTTCTAAATGGATTCTCATCAGTTTAGATGTGCTGTATACTATATGTTGAAACATGTGAAATTAAAGGTTTAATGTGACTATATGTGAATTGTGAAGCCAAGCTGACCTGCTAACATTCTGACCAGAGAATCCCATATACTACACAGCTGTAGAGATTTATTTAGTTTCTACTGAAGAATGGAAGGATATTTGAACCACATGATGATGAGACGTCACTGGACCTTGGAGATGGTTTGGTTACTTCCTGAGTTCAATGTGGGGAAGATCCAATATAGAGAAAACAAACATCTTGTGCAGACAACATCTGGCAAAGATCCAGACTTAAACAAGAAGGAGAAAGGTTTGTGAGACTAGCGTCAAAGTACTAGTGTCAATACCTAAATCAACAATTTACATATCGGCGTACGACCACCCTTCAACAGGGAACAAGAGGCTGAAGGCTTTTTCAGTCAGGGGTCCAATAAGTGCTTTTCACTGACCTAAACATCTGCTTAGGAATGACAGTTTACAATATGTATAAATATCATTACGGTTGTCTTGAAACTCAGCCAGCTTTTCGAGACTGCCTCTCCACTACATCACTCTGTATTAGAGGCTGAGTTGAAGATCGCTGAAGGTGAATCTCTGGTGTTGACGCCAGCATACACTAATGCTGTTGAATTGCGTAGCGGAAAGCAGAGTGGTATTTTTGTTTGTCCAGGTCTTCTGTCTTAGTGCCTAAATACAGAGGACACTATTCAATTAAACTGATAAACTCTTTATACTCGCTGAAGAAGGGAAGACTTGGCTCAGTTTTTTGTTCCTCTTCCCTCCCTTATTAATATTTTTGTTTTTTCACAACATTATATATGTAATTTACTGATGCACTGTAATACAAAAATGTATAATAACAATGTAGTAATTTCTACAGTATAAATTAAATATTTATTCAAGAGCTTTACAGCCTACTTATGTAAATTGTTCTTTGTACATGTTTAGTTACTATTGAATATACTAACGCAATGAGTGTTACAGATCTTTATTTAATATAGTGCCCTTCACAACAGACCTGGCACAGGTAATCCTTGTGTCACTCCGCACCAGAGACTCCTACGGTGGCCGGCTGGGCTGTGAGGCGGGAATGTGTTTCCTCCGATGCAACACGCCCGGTTGGCTTCACTGTTGACTTGCAGAGTGAAGGAAAGCAGGCGGCCTGACAGCGTCCGTTTCGAAGGACTTGTGTACTTCTCTACAGGGGTTGAGACTCAATGGTCTTAAAAACAATGGATATTCCAAACTGGGAGAAAACAGGGGTAAAAATAATTGCCGATTTGAAATATAAACGTGGTATACTCCAAGTACTTGGGTGAGAATATGGCTTCGGTGCTTTCAGGATATATTTAGTATATATTTCAGTATATTACTGGCTGCTCTTCCGGGTTCAGCTCCTTGGACAGAGTGCGGCTCCAGTGTTTTTGAAGCATTATGATAATAATAATTGTTCATCTAATAACATGCATTAGTCAAAGAGTCCAAAGCTATGAGCTGTGGGCTGTGTGCTGTGGGCTGTGAGCTGTGAGCTGTGAGCTGTGGGCTGTGTGCTGTGAGCTGTGGGCTGTGAGCTGTGTGCTGTGAGCTGTGGGCTGTGAGCTGTGGGCTGTGAGCTGTGGGCTGTGAGCTGTGAGCTGTGGGCTGTGGGCTGTGAGCTGTGAGCTGTGAGCTGTGGGCTGTGAGCTGTGAGCTGTGAGCTGTGAGCTGTGAGCTGTGAGCTGTGTGCTGTGAGCTGTGTGCTGTGAGCTGTGGGCTGTGAGCTGTGTGCTGTGGGCTGTGAGCTGTGAGCTGTGTGCTGTGAGCTGTGAGCTGTGTGCTGTGGGCTGTGAGCTGTGAGCTGTGGGCTGTGAGCTGTGAGCTGTGAGCTGTTAGAACTGAGTCTTTGTGCAAGGTAGGACTTGAGAGTCCTGGTGTTTTGGAGCTGTGAAGCAGCTTAGCTGCCCGGACTGTTAGTTAGAGAAACCTACTTGTATAGTTAGTAATTTAGGAATTAGGCTTTTGTTTGTTTATTGTTTTTTGTTTGTTTTATTGTTTTTTTGAAGCACTGTAAATAATAAACACACACGTACCGTCCTGTTTAA